>NC_056732.1:1807889321-1808029321 GCF_019279795.1 Protopterus annectens
ATTTGTCTTACTGGAACTCATTTCAGACTGATAAACTGACAGGAAAATTTCCAAAGTGATTTCTGACAGGAATATTATTAAGATTTCCTTTCTTTTTTAGATATAGTTCAAGAACTATATAAAACAAACATATTTAGAAAGAAAATTACTTCAAAAATTATTTTTTTAAGTAATTAATTCCTGTCAGTGTAATGAAATTGGTGGAGCTGAAGAAATCTGCTGCTATCCTGTGTTCATCCTTGGCCACGCCCCAAGCAACAGTTTTTTGATAACTCTACAGCACAAAACGTTTAGCAGAATGACTCAAGCAACAGAAGGTAGAAAGGGCTGTTACCAAGCTTATAGAGCCTATAACAAGGAAAGTAACAAGAGATCAAAGTCAAAGTAAACTTTATTGTCATTCAGATCAACAAATGCAATGTACCACTGGATGAAATTTCGTTGCTTCAGGCTCATGTGCATTGAAAAACAGTTTTCACAAAAAGGTAAAGGAAGCATATAACGGAAGAAATTCTAGACAGTATAGATATAAAACACACATAGATAACTTACCCACCACTATTTTTAAGATAGGATAGCAGCATAACATAATTCACAGTTCTCATACTTCTGCAAATAATATAGTTCAGATTGCTTAACTTAGATAAACAGAATAATTTAATATTACGACAGTAAAGACAGTCAAACTGCATTTATGGCATTCTCATGAACTGAGGGAGTGTTGACATTGTTAAGGTAAGTTGTTCAACAGTCTAATCACAGAAAGAAGCTGTTCTTGAATCTTGCTGTTCTGCACTTGATGTTTCTGTATCGTTTCCCTGAAGACAGGAGATGGAACAGTCCATGTGCAGGATGGTACTTTTACCTTTGTTTCATGACCCTGCCATAGCATCTGCAAGAGTAAACGTCCTGTAAGGACTGGGAATTTGATCCTGTGATTTTTTTTTTTACCTGCTTTACACCCTTCTCTAATGCCTTGTGATCTGCATATGAGCAGTTTCCATACCATATTGTGATGTTGTTAGTATGCTTTTGATCGTGGCCCTGTAGAAGGTCATGTGGATGTGGGAGGGAAGGTTTGCTCTGCGTATTCTCTGGAGGAAGTAGAGATGTTGTTGGGTTCTCTTTACAAGGCTGACAGAGCTTGTTGCCCAGCTTAGATAATCTGAGATGTGCATCCCTAGGAATTTGGAGCTTTTTTCTCTTTCCACTGCTGTACCACTGATGGTGATGGGTGCGTGGACCCTTGCTTCCTCCTAAAGTCAACAATGATTTCTTTTTTTTTTTTTTTTTTTGTCAACATTTAGTGCTAGGTTGTTGTTGGTGCAACATCTGGTGAATTGGTTCACTTCCTCTTTGAATGCCCTCTCATTGTCATTCCTATTGAGGCTGATCATGTGGTATCATCGGCAAACTTGATGAAGTGATTTGTCGGATGTTTTGCAGAGCAGTCATGGGTGAGTATTGTGAAGAGAAGTGGACTTAGTACACAACCTTGTGGGGTCCTGTGGAGGTATTAGAAATATTTCAGAAATTCTATGAAAGTCTGAATAAAGCAGAGAAATATGGAAAAACAAGAAAAGGTACAAATGGAAATGCTTATGAAGGAATTAAATATGCCAAGATTAGAGTTAGATGAGTCTCAATTACTAACAGTTAGGATAGGAGGAGATGAGATGAAAATGGTGATGTATAACCAATCTACAGGAAAGTCACCAGGAATAAATGGTATTCACATATAAGTATGGAAGCTAGGAGGAGAAATAACTAATAAAGATCTGGAAGATTTTAAAAGTATTTTAAGAGGAAAAAAAGTACCACCATCCTGGAAGAAAGTAATGGTAGCTGTAACACCTAAAGAGGGTAAAGAGCCATCAAATCCAGCTTCATACAGGCCCATTTCAATACTAAACCATGATAATAAAGTGTTTAGGTCTATAATGCAAAAGTGATTCCAAAATTAATAGATATGGATCAATGTGGTTTTGAGGAGGGGAGGCAAACATTTGACAACATCAACAGAACTTTGATGATCCAGACCCTACCAAAAGAAAAGAGACTTCCCAAATGCACACCATCTATACTCACCACTAAACAAAAAAAAAACACTACACTCATCAATACACACACCTGTGTCTCAACAAATAAGCCCCCTAAGGCAAAACACATCAAATGTCTTGGTCATAGGTGACACCATAGCGAGACACACAGATGTCCCCTTCATCAGGCTGGACAAGGAGAAGGTCACGGTCAGGCTACCTATCAGGTGCCAGGGCAGACAAATCAAGCAAGCACTCAAGTCACTCAAGAACAAGTACTGTTATGACTCTGTCGTAGTCCATGTTGGAATGAATGACTTCAGACTTTGCTCTCTGGACTATATGAAGAGAGACATGATGGAACTCTCTGATTATGTATCCCAGACAGGTTTGTCCCTAGCCCTAAGCAGTATCCTAGCCTCACCCAGGATGATGCCACAATATAAACAAAAAATGATTGACTTCAACAACTGGTTCATCTTCTAGTGTCAGTCCAAGAGGATCCAATATCTGTCAGCCTGGGAGGATATGGTAGAAAGACCTCGCTGCTTTGCCAGTGATGCTCAGCACCCGTCCCCCCCCCCCTAGGCTTTCAGATACTGGCAAAGGTCCTTGTCTCCCCATAGTCCCTTTTTTAGGCAATGTCAAAATAACAAATTTTCCAATGTAACGAAATCTAATTGAGATAAACTCAGGCTCATGCTGTTTACTGCAAGGAGTTTAAACAAGAAACTGCACTCCCTGGAAGCACTCCTCACCTCAAGGATGCTGACGTCTGTGCATTTACTGAGACACAGTTCAAGGCCTCTGAGAGCACCCTGGCTGTGCAAGGCTACAATGCCTTCCACATGTTCAGACCTCAAAATGAGCATGAAGGAACCAAAGGTAGATATGTATCCATCTTTGTAAAAAACACACTTTGAGACTGGTCAAACAACATGACTCTCTCAAACTACTCCATGTCAAATTAAGTGTTGGGAAAGTACCATACCACATCATTGCTAGCTATAGATACCCCACTTGAACCAGGATAAGCACAGCACCTACCTTTATTGGAATCCCTTTACATACAGCCCAACATCTTAGTCATGGGAAATCTCAGCTATCCTTCCACTGACTGGGGGACATACATGAGCAAAAACATACTTGCCTAGAGGTTCCTGGACTTTGTTAATACAAATGCTCTAGAACAAATAGTCTGCACCCCCACTAGGGGCTATAATGCTCTGGACAAAGTGGGAGGTTGGCATAATGGTTAAGGTGTGTACCTTACAGACACAAGGTACAGGGTTTGATTCTCACATGGGGTAATTGGTTAGGCTTTAAATGGCCAAGGAAGGCAGTTAGCCTAGTACTAATCTATGAATCTATGACAGAGTACTCACTAACATGGAGTGGTCACTGTGTTTCCCCATACTGATGCCCTACCTGGTCAGGTTAGAATCAATCTCATTTGAAGTAACTACTGGAACTGACACCCTCAAAGGGAAAAAAATTATACAAAAACTTAACCAAAGCTAACTACAGCCTACTAAGTGATGGTATAAAAAGCTTCATACCACCCACAATTGCAGACATCAATGATCACTATGCAGAAGTGCACACAAATGCCCGGTACAAACACTTAGGTGACTGCATAAACTCTGCTGTACCTAACCGGATCAAAACAAGATCTTCCCGCAAAAACAATCCACCATAATGGACTTCAAGCATAAACAGATTATATAACAAGAGGAAAAAACTATTGTCCAAAAGCAAGATGTATATCACTCTGCAGAGGAAGAGTTCCCTCCTAAGCCTAAACAAGAAAATCAGAAATCTTGTAAAATCTTCTAAAGCAAATTACAAAAATTAAATCACATTCCTAGCCAAGGATAATCATAAGGCATTCTTTAACTACGTCCAAAGTCTAGAAGAGAATGCCCAGCTATGTGCCAAACTGGTTGCAGGGGTCTATATTACAAGATCAAAAAGACCTGAGAGCGAACGGCTTAAACATTGAAAATGCCGTACTGACCACACCTTTGTGCAGATGCACCACCGGGTTTAAACCAAACAGTTTCTCTGAAACCTGTATTAAGGTATAAGCAAATGTGTTTAAAATAGAGATCTATGCTTTTAAATTTTAATTATTTTTAACCAGGGTGTTAATTGTTTAATTAAATAATTGTTGGCTGTGTGATTTTTATTGGTATAAATGTGGTTAGCATGTGTTAGAATTTTTATACACTGATGAAGGGTTTGTTTGACCTGAAAGTTTTGTTTTATTAAACCAGTGTTTAGTATCAGCATTGCTTGGTTTATTCTACTTTTAGTATTGGCTTTATCAACTAAGCTTTGTTCTACAATTGTTTAGTTGCATTGAAATTTATATTGATATCCAAATGCAGAAATGCTTTAATTTTTACAACACAGCTTGCAAATGAGTCGTAAACTAAATGAGATCCTGTTTTTATCTTCTAATCCACTTTTGGACTGCACCAAGAGAACTGTATTATCCCAAAATAAACTTCTACAACAAAACAAGGATGAGCGTAACTGTTTATATCTATTTGCTGTCCTTGAGTAGAAGGTAAGAAAATTTTAAGCACTACAGTGGCAGCACTACATTTTTTAGCATATTTAAAATTGGGCATATTACCTCATGGCTTAAGAGTCCTGAAAATGCCCTCATACAGTAACTTATATCCTGTCTTGCTGCAGAAATGGCAGGAAATGAATCTACAGCCTGGCTTGGATTACATGAGGTTAATGAATGACATTTTTACAAAGACTGAAGCAGAGCCGCACACTGAAATACATGAATTAGAGAATAGCATTTCTGCATCTAATCTATTTTCTAAGTATGTGTCCGTCTATGATAAATTGCTTGAAAAGTTTTCTAAACTGGATGAGAGTTTTGAGAAAGCTAAAAGACAAAAACTGAATAGAGACATTAATGATTACAGCAACGGCCACACTTTTGCCTGGTCAAAAATGAAGCATAACTTCAGCACGGAGGCTCCTAGAAATGCCATTTCTGTTTTAAATAAACCACTTAACTCTTTGGATGAATTAGATTATGTTACTATGCCTTTAAATGCTGTTCAACAGGGCAATATACAGCCTAATTGTAAAGAACTCCAACAGAATGGATTGACAGCTCCTTCATTCAATGAAACGCCATCAACGTCATCAGTGACTTCAGTGGATACACGCCCAAAACTGATAAGGAATCCTCAATCCACTGAGGTGTTTTTTTCATTGGAACACATGGTTGTACCCCCAAAGTTACCATAACAGGTTATGGTGAAGAAACGGGAGCATTCCAGGGGTTGTTCTATACAAAATAAATGAGGAAGGAGCCAGAGCAACTTCAAAATTCAGAAATAACAACTTTGAAAGGTACAGTTAATGTAAATTCTGTCATTAATTTATCAAAGACAAAATTTACACATTCTGATTTGACATTGCTAAATAAGGGACTAAAGTTTATTCCCTGTGCTATTGATGGTCTGAGTTCTATACTGTCAGAATTAAAACTCTTTGCTCGTAACCTGGATTTAAAACTTGTATTTAAACAGTATAAGACATTGCAAAATAATATATGTAAACGCTGAAGTGTATTTATACCAAATAGTCATCCAGTGGTCTCCGCTTTCTCTACTATTTGTGAAAAACAGATCAGAGAAATTTATAATAAAAATTGTTTTAGGAAGATGTTTCATTTATCTATTGATGAATGTGTTTCTTTGAAAAAAATTAATGATGAATGATAGTATCATTATAAAAGAAGCAGTTAAAAATGTAGTTAGTATGTGTTAGAATTTTTATACACTGATGAAGGGTTTGTTTAACCTGAAAGCTTTGTTTTATTAAACACTTGTTTAGTATCAGCATTGCTTGGTTTATTCTACTTTTAATGCTAAAATAGGTGTCAGGCAATCAGATACAGGTGTGGGGTACACAGTGACCTATCTAGAATATGTCAGGAATGGTAAAGCAGACCTGGACAGTCTGTGAAATAATCCTGTATGACATTGGCAGACTGAGACGGGCTCAAGGATGGTACATGATGTGATATGCCAGCTGTATCCACCAGTACGTACTGTCAGTGTGACACCCCTGCACTGGCCCAGTAATCAAGGAGCCTCAATTCTCACTATTACCACCAGTGAGTGATGTACACAATGGGAGGATGACAAATACACACACACAGTAAAGTACAATTACCCTTTAGAGCACACAGAGATCACAGTCAGTCTGGGGCTGGTTTCTCCGTCTCTCTCTCTCTCTCCAGATCCCCAATAAGACTCCTCACTGGTACAGCTATATGGTTAACATCTCAGCAGAGCGCCAAAGCCAAAATGTCCACATACTCTGTGTCTGAACTGTGCTTTGTGTCCCTGCCCAAGTAGCTGACACGTACACTTTGAGATTTGATTTATGAATCACACATACACACACAATACACACACACACACACACACACACACACACACACACACACACACACACACACACACACACACACACACACACACACACATTCTCCTGGAAAAGGCTGGCATAGGTTTGCCAGCTATGGCCCCTTTTGCCCAGTCTTAAAGGTAGTTCCAACTGCCACAATCCAGCTCTTTATCAGCTAGTGTAAGGCCCTTACCAAAGGGTGACAAATCATTCTGTGTAATGTGCCTATTAGCCAGATGGTAAGTGTGGCCAAGGCCTACTGGAGTGGGCTATACAGTGTCACAGAATACACATGCAAGTACCCTAAGAGCTTACTTAGTTCTATACAGACCAGATACAATTACAAGATTTACCTATATTAAATAATAACTAATAAAGGAACAAGACAGTACTCAATCAATACAGTAACTACAGAGTCCAGACTCACAGGGAATAATGTCAGACAACATTACAGGACAATCTGAAATAATTACAGCAAACATCTACAGTAATAGGTTCATAGGTCCATAGGATGATACTAGGCTATTGGGCCAGAGGCCCTTATAGGCCTAGCCAAGTCTTTTCCCATGTTCCTTCAAAGTCAGCACCTGTTTCCCCTGTCCACCAGGCACACAGGTGGGATCCCAGGGGTGTATATTCTGTTTCCCATCCAGGTTCCTGTTAATGAGGCCTAAAGAGGTACTCTGCATGACATGGAGAGGGACTCTATTCTGCAGATGGCTGAGTCTTTGGGACACAAATCTATCCCACAAACAAGTTCTAGTCATGTCACAGACCAGGTTAAGGCCTTGCGTGCAGGTTGCACAAGTTTAGTTTGTCTTACAGATATGCAGCAACTCCATCAAGGCTGGGTCACACATGGCTTTGTATGCCAGACACAGGTCACCTCTGAGCAGTCTGTATGAGACTGAGTAGAGGGATAGGGCTTTTAGCCTATCAGTATAGGATAGGGGTTTGAGACCCTGGATTTTCCTGGTCAGAAACCTCAATGGTCTCTCCAACTGCTGCATGTGCATGGCAATATACATGCCAAAGGGGGCATTGTACTCAGTAATTGGTCTGATAAGGGAGGTGCACAGGGATGTTATGACCCACTTGTTCCTGGATGATATACCGTGATTTATGAGGTGGGCCATGCAGACAGCCTTCTGTACAACGGAGGCAACATAGTGGTCAAAAGTCAGGTTGCTATCAACCTGGATGCCCATGTCCCTCATGACTGATTGAATGCTTAGTATGTTGTTATTAACATCATAAGTAGTGGGGATGACAATTTCCCCAAAGGGGATGATAATGCATTTCTCAGCATTCATTTTGAGGCCATGCTTCTGGCACCAGTCATTAGTTTGGGTAAGGCTCTCTTGGAGGATGTTCACATCACTAGGGGAATTTAAGACAGCACCCAGTTTGCAGTCATCTGCACACTGTGTCAGCCACAGACCACTAGTTATGGTTTACACTTCAGATAAAATATGCCAAAAAGTAGAGGCCCCAAAAATGATCCTTGGGGTACACCACTCATTATGGGTCTACTACTAGAGGTGGCTTCCCCTACTTTGATTGAGTGGGTTCTATCAGTGAGCCAGTTAGCTACCCATCTTGTAATATACAGGTGGATACCTAGCTGGGAGGGTTTATGTATTATGCCTGAGTGTGGAATAGTGTCAAAGACTTTGGCTAGGTCAAGGTAGGCACTGTGCACCATCTTCCCATTTTCCATGCCTTTGGTGACTGTTTTGAAGAAGTCAACCATGTTTAACAGCCATGATCTCCCTTTGACAAAGCCAAACTGTGTGGGGTGTAGTGTTTGGAGGTTGCCAATGTCTTTGTTTATAAGGTCCATGATAATGCATTCCATGGCTTGCAGATCAGGCTAGTTAGGCTGATGGGCCTATAATTGGCTGGGTCAGTGGATGCTCCACCTTTGTGTAGAGGGATGACAGTGGCTGTCCTCTGTGCAGCTGGGGTGAAGCCGGTGCTCAGGCTGTGGTTGAATAGTGTGTCTAATGGAGCTGAGAGCTCATGCCTGACTTCATGTAGGATACAGGCAGGGATGTTATCGGGTCCCATGGAGACTTTATTTTTTGCCTTTGAGAGGGCATTAAGGACCTGCTCCATGGTGATGAAGGGAAGGGAGCAGATGCTGGAGATGTCCTAGTATACAGATGGGGGGAATAGGAGGGTGACGTTTTCACTGAACCTGTTTGCCAGCAGGTTGGTTATATCTATGTCATCTATATATGTGGTGTTATTGACCACCAGTTTAGAGCGGATTTGGGTGTTGCCTTTGAGATTGCATACATATGTGAAGAAGGCCTTGTGATTCTCCTTGGTGGGTGTGGCCAATTTGGACATGAAGTTAGCCTTACAGGATTTTACCAGTGACCTTATTTGCTTGTTCAAACAAAGGAAAGATTGCTTCAAACTTGACATCTGCTCCTTTTTGGCCCTGGATAGTAATTACCTCCTTCTATGATAGACTTTGTTTATTGCTGCTGTCCACCAGACAGGTTTACTCTTCCTTGAGGAAGATGATTTGGTCCTGTCAGGTATTGCTGAGTCCATACAGATATATAGGTGCTCATATATTTTCCTGGTGTAGGCTTGGACAATAATAATAGTTTTAACTGAAGGGACGGTGGCTGTGCAGCTCCTTATACCTACTCTGAGGAGATTGTAGCCAGCTTCTGACATGTTTTTTCATGTGACCCTGACAAGGGGAGGGGGATTTAGGAGAGATGGTGACTTCAAAAGTGATTGCTATATAGTGAGATCTTACCAAGGAGGATGACACTGTAGGAGTGCTAAAGTGGCTACTCATGTTGGTTAGGACCAGGTACCAGATATTTTCACCTCTCGTAGGGGTGTCAACCAGCTGATCCAATGCATTGCCATTAACAAAGTCGTAGAATCTCTGGCTGTTCATGTTTGGGCTAGAATAGGTCCTGCACTCTACGGTTGAGTAGTTAAGGTCACATAGAATTAGAGTAGAGGGTTGAATCTTGATGGATTGTCCAGATAAGTGGATTGGGCATCCTGAGTCATGGTTGGGTGGTTGTAGCTAGCTATGATCTGAATATGTGTTTTGTCAACAATTAACTGCACTTGCAGTGTCTCCTGTGCTTCATATTGTTTGACCAGCCTGGAGGTGTGTATAACTTTGATAAATATTGGAACTCCAAAGTATGGTAGGATGGGTAACCTGGTAAGGTTGGGGTGCTCTTCACAGCTTTGAACGAGGTTCTACTAACTGCACAAATGTCAGCATCCTCCAGGGCAAGGAATGCTTGAAATGAGTACAGTTTCATGCTAAAACTCCTAGCATTTAGCAGCATGACCTTTAATTTAATTTATATGAATTATTCATGTTGGTAATATTGTGGTCATGACTTTGGCTACAAAAGGGCACTATGGGGGAGGCAGGGGCCTTTGCCAGAAGCCTAAAGGAAAAAACACAATATCAGGAGCTCAGCATCCAATAACCAACGAACAGGGTAGAATTCTTATAATATTTTATTCTGGTACCTCGGCATCTTGCCTTCAAAGGAATAATATGATAACACAAAACCCCTCCTTTTATACACATCTCTTTCAAAAGACAATTAAGATTAATTGATATTAATCAATGAAGATCAGTCACTTAGTTAACAAAGCAATGCAAACCATTAATCATTAAGATTCTTTCAAGCACTTTTTTAAAGCCTTTTGAAAGTTAAAAAGATCTAAAAGACCCATGGCACTCTACATTACTATTGCAACACTTTCAACATTATTTTACAAACATATTTCTAAGCCAATATCTTAATAAATATTATAATAGTTTGTTTTTTAGTGTGTTGGCGCATCCATTCATGGAGCACAGGGGGGGGGGTTCAAAAATGAGCTGGCGAAGTTTGAATGTAGGATGATAATAAACTACAGAACACTGTAACCCAGAGGAATGAATATCGACAGTAATTTAACTTTATAACATAATTTTTATAAAAATTATTAATTTTTTTTCAGTGACAAAAATGGTATTTTTCAATGATGCTTTGAAAATTGGTGTATTCAGTTTTTGTCCCAAGTCATTTATTAAGATATTGACTTAGAAATACGTTTGTAAAATAATGTTGAAAGTGTTGCAATAGACATATAGAGTGCCATGGGTCTTTTACATCTTTTTAACTTTCAAAAGGCTTTTAAAAAGTGCTTTGAAAGAATCTTAATGATTAATGGTTTGCATTGCTTTGTTAACTAAGTGATTGATTTTCACTGATTAATATCAATTAAGATGTGTATAAAAGGAGGGATTTTATTTTAACATATTATTCCTTTGAAGGTGAAATACTGTGGTACCAGAATAAAATATTATGAGAATTCTACCCTGTTCATTGGTTATTGGCTGCTAAACTCCTGATATTGTGTTTTTTCATGCCGGTGCTTTGCTGGTGTGTTTTTTCATTATGTCACTGAAGCTTGCTTCCACTACTAAGGACTTCAGTACAAAGGAACTGAGAACCCATGGAGGCATTTTATTTGCTGATTTCCTTCATGAGAGGGATTTGAAACTTCAGGAGAATGATCTTGGGGCTCCAAAGATGAGCAGTTGGATGGAAAATTTTAACCAGCTGGAATGGCTTTTAGCTAAAGAGGTAACCATTTTTTTTTAATACTAAACTTTTGGAAAAATACATATCCCTCAATATCACCCCCAGAGGTCTGCTTGTTCCCCTTTTGCTAGCTGGCAACTTTTTGGATGAGAAAGGGGGTTTGCTTCTGGAGTGGAGGGAAGCCTCAGTCAAATGTACATTAATGTGGCTGCAGATTTTGGTCAAGCACAATCTTAGAGTTATTGACAGGTTGTGCTTGCAAATTATTGCGCTGCAGACTGCTTTGTTGGAAGAAGTGCCTAATAGTGAGTTTAAAGAAATTATGGGGATTGTGAAAAGTAGACTTCAATAGGTGGAGAAAAATGTCATGGCTTGGAAAAAGAAAAAAAAACTGAGCCATGACATAAATGACTTTGAGAAGGATATGGTATATTCCTTTAACCAGAATAAATGAATGGATAGATCTAAGCTTTAGGGCGGGGCTTCTAATGAGAAGAGGCCTCCTGATTCCTCTGTGTCATCAACAGAAACAAGCATGAGCAGTAAAAAAAATGTTTTCCTTGAGGAGGTTTCAGTGGGGGAAGTTAATGATGGACAAAAAAACTATATGGCATTAACATATTTCCCCAAACAAAAGCAAACAAGATTTATTTTTCGAAAGGGTCGTCGGAATGGAGGTTTCAACAACAACAAGAAGAAAGCATTTTAGCTTGTTCAACGAACAGTTTGTTGTTGAATTTGCCTTCTTATCAGAAAGTTTTGTCACTTGAAACATAGGACTGAATATATATGCTCTGCAAATGTAGCTTTTGTTGCTGCTAATGTAATCGAAAATGCAAATTCTTTTTTGTTGGATAACTATGCTTATCACAATGAATGTGTTGTTAGAAATACACTTATGGTTGATCCCTTGGCTCTGTTTTCTGATAGGGAGATGCTGCCTGCTGATTTAAATTAAAAAAAAAATGTTAATTTGTCTGTATTAAGGCTCACAAAAGATTTTGTCAATGTACTTCTTAAAGGCCCAAAATATCTTCCCACTAGAATTCCCTGTTTAGCTGATATTATTTAGGATGCCAAACGCTTCTGTCGCAAATTGCATTTAAGAGTGTATTTTAACTCTTTAGAAAGTAATGAATCTATCTCAAATGTTGATCAAAATGATTTAAATATGGCATATGAGTTATTAATTGTTAGTATACATGAAACTGATCTGTATTTTGAAATGCTGGATGAGGTTAATAAAGGGAATGATTGTGAATCTGAAGTTGAGATAGAGAGCAGGTTTGATACTGGTTATGGAAAACTACATGTTCCTCATTTTTCATCTAATACAAATACGTTTATGCCCAACATAATTTCTTCCAGCATTAAAATGTTTGAGAATGTGATTTGTAAGCAAATAGAATGAGAATTTAACATTTTCTTGAAAAGCACAAAGGACTATAATTTGTCAAAAAAAAAGACTGGCAAGAACTTCAAGAAATGTGTTTGTTTTCAGGTGATTTTGTCTATAAACAAGCTGATAAAGGGGGCAACTGTGTAATCATGAATAAAAGGGATTATGAGAAAATGATTAAGGATTTGATTTTTGTGCAAGATGATTATGTGGAATTGGTGAAACCCTTGAACAAGTTTAATGAGGAATTGTTGGAAATTTTGGAAAAGGGTGAAAGGTTGGATTTTTTAACTAATAAAGATGTGAAAAAATTATTTATAAAGGAACCCAAGGATCCAAAATTCTATGCCTTACCCAAGATTCATTTAAATCTAAGGTTACCCCCGGGTAGACCCAATGTGTCCATGATAGGTTCTTATTTGGAAAATGTGGGTCTATTTTTGGACTATCACCTGAAAACATATTTGGTAAAAGTACCAGCTCATATTAAAATACCGGAGAATTGTGTGAGAGACTTAAGAAAATTGAATGGTAGAAAAATTACTATTGGGCCACGGTGGATGTTAGTTCACTGTACACAAACATTGACAGAAGAAGGAGCCTTGAGGCAATGGGAAGAATGATGGGTGAGGGTTTCTGTACATCATTTTTCCTGTTGTTGTTGGAATTTAGTCTCACTCGCAACTACTTTAGATGGGGTAATCAGTTTTTTTACAAAAGTGAGGCACAGCTATGGGGGTGGCGTATGCCTCCTCATATGCTGTGGTTTATATGGGTGATTTTGAGAATCAATTTCTATATCTTAACAATTTTTTCATTGAAAATGTGGTGTACTATGGTAGATTTGCTGATGATCTAATGTTTGTTTGTAAGGGGGAGCAGAGTGCTGTTTTGAGATTTTTGGAAGATTTGAATAGTACAGAGGATGGTTTGAAATTTACTCACCAGCTTAGTTCCAACACCATAGTTTATTTGGATGTGGAACTATATGTGGATAGGAATAACGGGATACAATTTAAACCCCATAGAAAATCTGCTTCAGTGAATAACGTTTTACATGCTAAGAGCATGCATCCCCCCATTTGATCAAGGCATTACCCCAGGATGAGTTAAAACAGATTCTTTGGAATACTTCCAAAGAACCTTTACAACAGGGTTTTATAGATGAAACTGTAGAAAGATTGAGGGACAGGGGTTGTGCTGTTGCAAACTGCCAGGAAAAGTGTACTTGGGAGAACCTTAGATAGAAAGCAGGAATTCTTTCACTGAAGAAGTAGATTGGATGAGGATACTATAAATAATGTGATGAAGGAAGAAAAATTCTTCTTTGTGATGAAATTCTCTGCATTCTCTCAGGTAGTGGAGGAAGTGATTAGAAAATGTTGGTACATGGTGAAGAAAGATGGTAGTCTGGGGAAACATTTTCCTAACCATGTGTCTTTTTCCTATGGTAAGCATAGCAATTTAAAAGACATGCTCAATGTAAAATCTGCCCAGCCTCTTAAGACAGGCAAAGTGGGCATGCATTTTTGTGGGAATTGCATTATTTGTAATAGAGCTAGAAATTTGGATGGTTGGAAAATAAATGGGAAACTTTATAGAGCCAGAGAAACTTTTCA
The DNA here is from genome assembly GCF_019279795.1 of Protopterus annectens. NCBI lineage: Eukaryota > Metazoa > Chordata > Ceratodontiformes > Protopteridae > Protopterus > Protopterus annectens. The sequence goes on from NC_056732.1 coordinate 1,807,903,420, forward strand.
TTGCAATTCATAGGGTGTAGTTTATATTATAGATTGTGACTGTGAAAAGGTAAAATGGTATACTGGGCAAACTAAAAGAAGAGTTAAAGTAAGAATTATAGAACACTTGGAGGACATTAGAAAAAGAAATGGTTTGAGTCCAGTTGCAGAACAATTTGTTTCCACTCATGGGGGTTGTTACAAAAGTTTGTTTTTTTAGTGTGTTGGTGCATCCATTCATGGAGCACGGAGGGGGGTTCAAAAATGAGCTGGAGAAGTTGGAATGTAGGATGATAATAAACTACAGAACACTGTAACCCAGAGGAATGAATATTGACAGTAATTACTTTATAACATAATTTTTATAAAAATTATTAATCTTTTTTCAGGGACAAAAATAGTATTTTTCAATGATGTTTTGTGAATTGGTGTATTCAGTTTTTGTCCCAAGTCATGTATTGATATTGGCTTAGAAATATGTTTGTAAAATAATGTTGAAAGTGTTGCAATAGAAATGTAGAGTGCCATGGGTCTTTACTTTCAAAAGGCTTTAAAAAGTGCTTTGAAAGAATCTTAATGATTAATAGTTTGCATTGCTTGGTTACCTGATTGATCTTCACTGATTAATATCAATTAATCTTAATTGCCTTTTGAAAGAGATGTGTATAAAAGTAGGGGTTTTGTGTTATCATATTATTCCTTTGAAGGTGAAATGCCAAGGTAACAGAATAAAATATTATGAGAATTCTACCCTGTTCATTGGTTATTGGATGCTGAGCTCCTGATATTATGTTTTTTTCGTTTTGGTGCTTTGCTTGTATGTTTTTTCAGAAGCCTAAAGCTCAGGGGAGACAGATGACAGCCATCTGTGGCAAAGCATCATGGTCTGTCAATCATGTACTGGCTTTTGACTAAGACATCAAGGATTCTAGGCACTTAATGTGATTGCATCTCTCACATATTGTGTTCTTAGGTAACAGTAGTAGAGGGTTGTCTGTGTACATAAGGCAGTTGCTACACTATCTCACATTGTCCATCCAAGGTTATCAGAATCTGTGGAACAGAGGTCAGGTATAGTAGAGTGGTTACTGTATGGCTGGATAAAATCAATACAGTAGCTGCAGGCAAGGGCTTCACTCACGCAGGAGTGCTGGTAAGGGAAAAATGCAACTGAGATACCTCACAAAGGGTTAAAACAGCACAGTGGTGGTATTCAACAGGCAAACAAGCACAAGCCCACACAGATCCTGGTTTTAAATACCACAAAAAGAAAGGTAAAATAGAGACACTGGAACTGACAAACCAAACCTTGTCCCTGAGCTCTTAGCTCAACTCCTTATGCCAAACCAGTTCCAAACAGTTCACTTACTCCCATTAGGTGCAGGCAGGTCCTGGCCAACACAAGATGACATAGCAGGAAACACAAGAATCACACAAACAGATCTGAATACAGCAAAACCTGTAAACAAGCTATGCTAAAGTTATTTCAACTCTGTTTAGGTCAAGTTAACACAGGAGAACAGATACACACTTAAATATAACAGTAGCAAACAAGAGCAAACTGATTTAAACAAATTAACCAATTAACCAATAAAAAAGCTCAAAAGTGAATCCTGTTCCAGCGGTCTTCAATCAGACATGTTCTAACTGCACTCTCCTGCCACTAGGGTGCAGGGGATCCCTCTCCAAAAAAGTTGGCCTAGATTAGTGCTCAAGTTATAAAAAAAAAGCTACATTCAGCAGGTCTGAATCTAGTCTATGCTACAGTATACAAAGTGCACCAATTTCAGAAAGTAACAGTGCAAAGAACCAGGCACAATAAGCCTTTAACCAGCAATTCCCAGCTCAGAAGGGCAGAATCTACCCTCTGCTTCCACAAGAGTGCGGACCACAAACCTTCTTAATGTACAATAACTGACCTGAAGCCCAAGTGATTAAACCAAAAGACTTAAAATATCAGTTACAATTTAATCAGGCTAACAAGCAGTAATAAATACAGCAGAATAAGTGCAATTGAGTACTTTTAAGAACAGGCAGCAAAGCAAAATAAACTAATAAAGTAGGAAGCAACACATCTACAGTATTCTTTTATTATGTTAAGTGGGAAGGGATGAAACATGATAATTTACGTTTTGGAAACCAAGGAGGGTGGCCTTCCCAAATGCTCTTTCTCTACTCAGTAGAATAAGATGATGGGATGATGGAGAAGTACCCAAAATGAGACTTATAGTTGGGGCAGACAACTCAAAAGCCACCAAATTTAAGAACACAACAAGGACTTGGTGAGTGGGTTGGGGAACTCTTAAAAGCCAACAAAACAGAATAATTAAAACAAAATAAATACTAGAATAAGATACAAAATAGAAGTGATCAAACCTTGGATAAAGGGCTTCAAATCAACATTAAATGCAGAGATACCTGATACTCAGCACTGCCGACCACACAAACATCAGACAGATATACTATATTCCCATCTATATGTAAACAATTTTTCATTTCCTAGTTCCTTACTATTAGCAAGGCAAATGCAGATGAGTGGATGTTGTCAGATACACAGACACATACAACATGCAAAGGTCTTTCTATGAGACAGGTTGAAAAGTGATAAACATTAATGTTGGGTTAGCTCAGATTACATCGGTGTGTGTCACCTGCTTCACTTCCCAGGCTAACAGCAACTAACATACATTTTAACATCTCTGCGTCAGAAGTACATATCTCACTGGATGTTTGTGTACAACTGGAAGTCATAACACAGTTAAACACTTTTACATTTTCAACCTAATAATTCTTTAAGTTTCAAGACAACACAAAAACCTCTAGCTGTAGACATTTATGTCTGCTTCCTGCACTGATACTGAGAACACATTTATAAAACAAGTTCAGCTTATTTACTTGATGTTTTGCAGTTTATGTCTGTATGTTCGAGGCTTCCAGCCTCTACTATTAATACATACATTTGCACAAGTAATACTTTATATACATTTCTGTTCCTTGCCAGTACAGTACACTGTGGTTACACTCCTGAAGCTCAGTCATACCTCTCAACCTCTTAGCACAATAAATCTGGATAAAGCACGACAAAATGGGGGGACAAAGGGCCATAACTAGGGACAGATTTTAAATATCGCTCCTATAATCTTCGAAATTTGCTAGAGTAACAGGGTTCGTTTTGACATACATTTTCTGAGAGATTTGAAGTCTTCAACTCAAATGTATATCATTTAATTGCATCATTCTTCATATCATCCGAGTGATTTGGCAGAAAAATACAAATCTTATGTGGAAGAGGCCAAAACTATGAGGCAACAACCTGGACATTCTGTGGAAATCTGTACAGTTGAGAGGTATGTATGTCTGGCTATTGTTAACAGACTTTCAGATTCTGTAGCAGTGTGCTGTGTAAATGTGTGTTGGGGTGAGTAAGGAGACAGGCAGATGTGAGTGTCATAGATCCTTTTCTGTCTGACTGTGCATGCTGCTACAATTGATGCTGGTCTATCAGCTGTGTATGTTTGTAGGGGCAGACTGAGACATGTCCCTTAAACCCCCTCAACCCTTTATGTTTGGCTGTTGTGCGGATGCCATGCTCTAGGTGTTTTGGAGCAATGTTAGGTCTGTAGCAGGTAGTTGGACATCCTGCTACATGTGTAGCAGGCTACAGCTGCTGCATTCTGGCCAGGAGTCAGAATAGGGATTGTGAAGACATTGGGGGAGAGCAAGCTGTAACTGTCAGTGAGGCTGCAGTGTCAGCTGTTGTGTCATAGCATGGCTTGGTTGTGGGTACCCAGAATAGTCCAGGTGAGGCATGTGCCTGTGGTGCATATGTTACATAATAGTGCCATCCAGAGAGTGTTAGGCAACATGTGGTATACATATTCATAATTGTGAAATGTGTCCCACCCTGCAGGGCTTTAATGTGCTACTGTGGGTGGCAGTGATTGCAGTAGGAGAAACCAGTTTTGCTGGATATTGCAGAACTCCATTATTCCTATGTTGTATTGTCATGCATGTAGTTGTCATGTCACACACTGGGCTATGGGCTAGGACTGCGGGTTTCTACATGTGACAGATGCTAGAACTGTAACAGATGGAGCTACCAAGTCATTCATATGGCAGGTGTATTTGTATGACATATGTGAATGCATACAATGTGTGACACAGGATTAGCATGGACGTGTGTTGTGATGGGTATAACATGTGACACTGAGCTGTCTGTCATGCGTTTGTAACCCCAGTCTGCACTGCCTTGCCAGTATGTGTGCACACAGAGTAGGTTTTATGAGGATCCTGCCATGACTGGGGGCATAACTGTGAATATTCAGCAACAGTCTGTGCAGTTGTCAACTCTACCAGATATAGTAGGCCTCCCGTACATCCAGCTAAATTTATCTGTCTGTGTACTGGTTCTGTGTCAGAGGCCCAAGTACACTGTGACTTGGGCCAGTATATATATATATATATATATATAGGTGCACACATAGAACCAGGAATCAATAACCATGTCTCGATTAAACCAGTATTAGTATCCAAGACATAGATATAAGGTTCTTTATGTGCCCCCCATATAACTTCTTGTTTAATATTATCCAATTAAGATTATCCAATCAACACACTTTCATCAGCTAATATACATATATAATAAATAGAGTATTTATATTAGCGTTCTATATGCATATTTATATTATAGACTATTCACTTAGAGTTATGCTGTTATTTCAGAATTTAATTGATTAATAACTGAAATTAATTTATTTATTCAATCATTTATTTATTTAATTGTCTATTTATTAAAACATATATGTAATAATCAATATGCATATTGATTATATTAAACTGCTGAATATTGCTGTTCAGTGAATAGTAAGGAGAGTAAATAAACATGATCAAGATATTTTAAGTGCTTCATACAGCACTGTACATGCACCACATGATAGTTTGACTCGTCTTGCTTTAACATGTATAGTTCTATAAAGATTTATTTTGCATTCCTATGAGATATATTTAATTGTCACATTATTATGATATATAGTGATATATTTATATACTTAGGTTTACATTTGTACATATGATTAATACTGGAATGTTCTATTGGTTTTATTTAAAATGGTTAAATTTAGTTATATTTGTATTTATTGTTATCTATTGCCAATAGGGTGTTTAAAGTATTTATTCTATATGAGAGACATGACAGCAAAATGTTCTCAGTGATTTAGTCTTATTAAATTTTAACTAGTCTGTACATAGGTATTTCTAGTACATTTTTAGTGTTACCTTTAATCTTATTTTAAAGGGCATAGTAAGAAAAATGTTTGTCAGCACATGAATTTATATCCAAGTGATAGGCCCTTTAAAGCAACAAAAAGTTTGTTTTAATTTGTTTTAATTTGATTGTTGAAACAGTTAATTGTTTAATGAGCAGTCTTTCCCGCCTTTTAGAACTGTATTTAAACTCAGAAGACAGATTCAGTATATTATCTGATGAAGCGTGGATGTCCACGCGAAAGCGCTCATTTTTTGTCTCCAATTAAAAGGTTTGTCCTCTACAAGTGCTGTCAGCGTGTTTCGTATGGTATTTATCTTCTATTGCAGTACATTGGATGTTCCTACGCGTTTTGATACTACACTTGTTTTTTGCACTTTGCTTCTGAAGTTTTTGGTGCAGTATCATTCAGCAGGATCGCTGCCTTCATACACGTTTATATATATATATATATATATATATAAGAGTAGTGTGTGACTGGCAATCAGGATATGTTTGTAAAAATATTTGCTGTACTCCACAGGTCAGTTGGCTTACTGGTATGTTGCTTTTACTTGTAGTTCAGATGGGTCTTTGTTCAAAATTTGTTACTGATGTATTTTTTTACTAAAGTTACATCCCCATAGTGCATGATGTATTTACAATTGTATGAGTAATTCCCCAGAGCTGACTTGATATAGTGTGTTGCTGTGACTCTGGTTCATATGGTCCTGTGTTCAAAACATGGTAGCTTTCTCTTTTTTCCCTACTGTTACCGTGAATGTAATGCATGATATGATTTGGTGTTGTGGTGTATTGCTCTGACTGTAGTACAAAGAGGCCTGGGTTCGAGACATGCCAGTGATGACTTTTTTTCTCTAATGTTACATGACTGTAATGCATGACATATTTACAAAAGCATTATTAATTCTCACAGGAGTTTTGGTGTAGTGGTGTGTTGCTCTGACTCTATTACACAGTGTCCTGAGTTCAAGATTTTTTTCCCTAATGTTAAATGAATGTGATGCATGATATATTTACAAAAGCATTGCTAATTCCCACAGCTGACTTGTCATAGTGGTATGTTGCTCCAGCTGTAGTGCACAGCATCCTTGGCATCAAGACTTGACAGTGATGACTTTTTTTTTCCCTAATGTTAAATGACTGTAATGCATGATATATTTACAAAACATGAGTAGCTCTTGCAGCAGATTTGGTGTAGTGGTATGTTGCTCTGACTGTAATGCACAAGGTCCTGGATTTGAAACCTGACAGGGCTGGTTATTTTGTTGTTGGGCAGAACAGTGGTTGAATGAGATAGAGTGATTAAAGCAGTTTTAAGCAGGTTTAAGTGTGTTTGTGGTGTTATGCATTATGCTAAGTGGTGCCAAGAGATGCTTTGCTTTCATTAGTGGTGCTTACTCCCGCTTAAACCCACGCTAATTCCAAAAAAAGAAAAGAAAAAAAGGGGTGATAAGAAAGTGGTGAAATGGGGGCAAGCATGGGAAAATACATTATGAAAGGCAGCTAGGGATGTGCAGGACCGGTGTAGGAAAGGACCATAGCTCTCCATTTCTTGGCCAGCAACAGCTGTGAATAATGCGGACAAATTGGAATTTAGAGCCTCACATCCCACAGGGAGGGGTGTGGGGGACATAAGTTTGTTGACTATTTGGTGGGATGATTGATTCATGGCAGTGTATGTGGGGGCAAACTGGAGAGCTGTGTATTAGATGAAATTATATTTGTGGAGAGAGATGGGTCATAGGTACATTTGGGGAGGTAAGTTGGGTAGGAGAGGTTGCTTTGGCAGACAGACAAGACAGCAGACAGGGGCAGTGTATGACACATGAGGGAATATACACCTTGGAGGGGAGGGTGGTTGGGAATTGGAGGGCCACGTGCCCCCAGATGGAGATAGTGAGACTGAGGTCCCCACCCATGGGCATTCATCGCTGCCCCTTAATGGCCCTGAAGGTGGCTGGTACTGGTGGCTGGACAATAGGGCCAGCTTGCCTCCCCCCAAGGTGTGCCAGTCTTCCCACGATCTGGTGCAGGCGTACATCCAATTCCCTCTGGATGACCCTACGAGTCATACCTCGGAACTGATGTCAGGTGAGGGTCCTCTCTGCACCTTTGGCCAGGGGGGCCTGTCCCCTGATGCGGTTCTAAACAAGGGTGGTGCAGGACCAGTGGAGGAGGCAGTTTGAGGTTGGTTCCCAGATGTGCTAGCCAGATGAGGCAGGACAGCTGGATCCGCTGGGATCTGCCTGCCCAAACATGCTATGGTATTAAGGTTTTTCAAGGTGTATCGGTTAGACATGAACAAAACGTTTCAACATTAGTTATAACAGCATGCATGGGTGTTCCAATTAACCCAGAACAATAAAATTGGGGAAATTGCATAGCAAGCAGCAAACATGCATAAATGGAATAACTATAATTGAAAGCTTTGACATACATCTAACTATTTCAGATAACACACCAATAAAACCTAAGAAAAATATGTAGGATAATAAAAAAATGAAAAGCTAGAGCATTCCTGCTTACCTTTAAAAAATAGGGGAATTTAAGGAATGAATTGTGAAACTTATTCCAGAATTTTTAGGAAAGAGAAATTTTTTTAGAAGGAGCAACTAATAAATGTGGAAAACAATGGAGTTTAAAAGCTGGGTATAAATAAAAGTGAAAGAGATATGGGGAAAAGTGATTTGAATTATTTAGAGGGATTGACAAAGTTATTTTAGAATAAGACAAATTCACAAAAGTAGGTCTAAACATCTATCATTGATTGGATAGCCAACTAGCTCAAATCTGGTACCCAAGAAGACAGGATAGGGAAGTCTACCTCTACAAAAAGGCCAGTTATTATCAGCGTTCCTTAAGGCTCAGTGCTGGGACAGCTACTTTTTAGCATCTGCTTCTCTAAAGTCAAGGCTATCATCGGGAGCCTCATTATAACTAGATTTGCAGATTATTCCAAACTAGGCAAAAACCATATAGTTCCCCAAAGGCAAAACTACCATCCAAGAAGGCCCGACAGACCAATAACTGGTGCCATGGTCTAAATCTCAATGCCAAGAAATGCATAATAGCATCCTTTGGGAAGATGGGTATCGCTGGAGACTACCACATTGATGATGCACTACTAAAAGTAGACCTGGTGGTCTGGGATTTGGATACACATGAAGGGAGTAACCTGGCTTTTGATCATCATGTGTCTATAGTAGTAAGGAAGTAATTCTATGTTGCACAACTTACAAGCAAGGGCATGGCATCTGCGTCCAGAGGTGTCATTGTTCTGCTGCACTCGGCCCTCATCAGATCATTTATTGAGTACAAGGCTTAGCAATTAAGAGGGTGTCAGTTTGAGAATATGTGTAAGGCAGGCTAGAGGGGGGTATGCAAAACAAATAGGAAATAGTGCATGATGGAGGGACAAGTATACATCAGAGAAACTATCCCTTCTCTGGAACAGTCTTCCCATCCATATGAAGCAGAGTTCTTCCCTAACCCAATTCAGATGGTTGGAGGCACAAAAATTTTACCTTGGTCTGGTACCTTTCTCTCTATTAGACAGCGGCAGCCTATAAATGCTTGACTACCTATGCCCAAGCCTATATAAACCACTTGAAATAACACAAGGGTATCAAATCTTGTCAGCCATATATGGGAAGAATGACTAGGTTTAAAAAGCCCCCCCCCCCCACCACCACCACCACCATGTTGTTAGCCTAGTAATCAACCATGGACCTATGAACCTATAAGGGAAATCTCAAAGAACAGGAAGCAGAACAACTGCAGAATGTTAAAGGGAAAATAAAGGAACATTTGATGATGTGCTTGAGTTTAGAGACATTCCAAGAAAAACTGCTATGAAGTAACTATTTTGATAAGAACTGTAAAGCAGAAAAAAAATGCATACCAACATAGGCAACAAAAAGTAGAAAGGTTTATAACCCAAACTTAGGGTACCTATGACAAGAAAGATAAGTAAAGATCCTACAGTGGTATTACAGATATTTCAGAATTTTTATGGACATCTGTATAAGCAAAGGAATGTGGGAACCAGGAAAAGGCAGAAATGGAAGATGTAATTATGCCAAGGTTAGAGGAACATGAGGCCTGAATAGTAATAGATAAGACAGGAACAGATAATATAAAAACTTTGATGTATCAAACAGGGAAGTCTTCAGGAACAGGAGGTATTCCTTTGGGAAAAACAATGACACTCCAGTTAGTGTCCAAACAAAGTATCAGGCTCCATTCCAAATGTGTACTACCCAAGCATCTAATTAGATTGTTCAGCCTCAGCTTATAAGTTTACGCCTAACCAATTTCCTTTTTAGTGCATGAATTAACCTATCCTATTTTGTGTTAGATTGTCTGTACCATTACCATGGTTGAGAAGTATATATTACCTCTAGTTAGAATAACTGAGTTCATACCATAGATAATTTGAGGGACTCATGCATGGAATAAAGCATTTCGGAGGTACCTCTGTTCATCAGCAGTACAGAGGACAATCCTGTTATATTTTCTGTTTCCCATCTATAGATTTGAGTTGCTGTTGAATATAGACAGGGATGAACATTGTTTTATGTGGCTGGGGAGTTTGTTTCAGAAAACTGGAATCCTCTGCAAGACATACCTGTCCTTCTAAACCATTCTGTTGATACAGAAGAGGTGTAGATCCCTACACTGAGTGTTTCTGATACCATTTGATGTGCTGATGTGCATTAAATTCACCAGTAATGGGTTGGAAGATGCCTTGTATGCCAGACACTAGTCACTTCTTAGCAGTCTGTAGCAGTCTGTAGGATACTGAGTATAGTGACAGGCTTTGAGTCAGTCCATGTAGGGCATATTGTCTAGAACTTGTATCCTTTTAGTGAGGTATCTCTGTGGGTGTTCCAGTTGTATGTGTTTCAGGATTATTGCCCAATGCCTAGAGAATAGTCACCATGTCTTCCCTATACAATGGTGGCCCCTCTATGTCAAGGGTAAATATAGGCCGATCAGCTCTACCAGCTTTATATGCAAAAATATGGAATGTATCATAGAAAAACTCATTTATGTTGGTAAAAGCATCTTAACTGATCTAGATCCAGTCAGTCTAGTTTTGTAATAAGTCAGTCCATTCTTCTCCACTTATACTCTAAAACCTGTGTTGGTTTGTGATTTATTGATCTTTACTGTTATAACGAGGTGCAATAGTGAGCAGAAACTACACAAATCTAGCATTTGTGTGACTGCCACAATTGTTATAGTAGGTCAGAGTGATGACTTTATTGTACTTAATTTAATATTTAGCTGCATATTGTTTGTGTGATTTTCTGATAAAAGTTCCTTAAAATCTCTTTGAATTGTGAGAATAGATTTTCATTACTGTTTTCATTTAAATTCTTTATTTTTTGTAACCGAAAATGAATTCCTTAAATAAGTGTTCCATTAATGATTTGTTAAACCACAAGTGTCTTGTACACTGTACTAAATGCTATGTATATTTAAAATTAACACTTGATAACTCTTGTGACCTGTGTTCCTCATATCAAAAGCTGAATGGTTTGCTTACCATTATTAGTAGTGAATCTAGACTTACTGATGATGATTGCACTCGTGCAATTGGCACAGCTTGGAAAGCTGTTCATGTTCATGATATTGATCTCTGCTGCAGTAGCCTTAGCTATATGGGGTTATATCCTGCCAAAGCTTTAGAACACCATCCACATACCAAAACCATCCACCTTGAGCTGACCTGAATAAAAGACCAGTTTGGGTGCCAAACTCTTCAGAGCTCTATTGCCACTGAGAAGTGGACTCCTGTAAGGCATTGCACAGTTTTATTACGCTGCAGATTAGTTCCCTTTGGGGAAAAAAACTTCCATTCTACTATTTTTATTTATTAATACTTTCTTCTTCAGGAATGTTAAAGCTAGGAGTTTGCATTTTAACAGACTGTTTCAAGACTGTATTATCCAGTTAAACAAGAGTGCTCTTTTTTCTGTCAGTTTTAAAAATTGGTTAAAGTATTTAAAACATTTTTTCTGTGTAGATATTGTGTTTATTTTACTTTTTGGGGGTTGGCAAAATGTTTTAAAGTGTTTGTTTTACTGTGTTTTGTGGGAACAAGTGACTTTTAAAGACTTATAAATTTTTCCAGCTTTTGATGCTTGTTTTCCAAGTGAAAGAGGCACCATTTTCAGCGTGAACATGGAACAAACTGTCAGCCTCACAAAAATAAAAAGTTAAGCAAATAGCCTTTGCCACCACAGCAGGGCTAGCAGTTTGCCTCAGCCACAAGTGGGTGACGCTGTGGCCATTTGTTCTACTTCAGACCAGTCATCTTTTCCCCCAGATCCCTCTGGTGTAGTACCTGTAGCCACTATTGACTGGAGGTTAGCCACATCCTCTGCAGCTATCATGGTCCCCTCTCTGGACAAGGGGGAGCCACTCTTGTTGGCCCTGGGAGAGGGAACAAAGAAGGCTTCCCTGTTTTGTCAGAATGTTGTGCCTATCCTTGTGGAAGCTGCTGCTGCTATTTATAACACCACTCAACCCATTTTTCTGTCAAAAAGAAACAATACTAAACATTTACCTACTCATCCTCAAATTTCCTTAGACAGAAGTAGTTTACTGTTTCTGGCTCGGGTTTTAGTTAGGCTTTTGATCCATCTTATCGTTTGCCTTCTGGCAAAGAAAAGCTACATCTTTTCCTGAAGAGAGTCCATATTCTGAAGCTGGGCAGGAAGATGAAGAGATCTCAGTTTTCTGATTCAGATGTAGGGGATTCTGTCTTTGGGATTCCTCTCTTTTTGAAACTTTTTCCACAGTATGTGTTTTCAGTAGGGGTATACTGAGGTTTCTCAGTCCATTAGAAAATGTTATAAGCTGTTACAGAAGGAATTTCCTGGATCTTCATCAGATTCTCCAATTCAGTCATCTTTGGAGGATGTGTGTGTTTCTGACTGTAATTTTCCTGACATCCAGCCTCCTGCCCCTAAAAAGACAGAATATATAAAGTTTCTCAGTGTATTTAAGATTTTATACACACCTCCTAAACCTGACCAAGCAGCTATAACCTTAGTTATCCCTACCTCTGCTAAACAGTTATTTCCTATCCAACTCATTCTGTTGGATGAGAAGATTATTGCTAAGTATTGGGGATAAAGTGTATGCTTCTGCATCTTTGGATTTCAGAATTTTAAATTGTGAGAGACTGACATGTTAATGTTTATTTTGACTAATTGTGAAAGTATGAGGAGTATTTGGTCTATAGTTTCTTCTTGTGAAGAAATATCTGTTACAGTATTTAGTTTCTTCAGTTGCAGTAATTACTGCTTTCTGTTTACAGTTTGTGTTTGACTCACTTGATAATTTTTATAGAGCTATAGCCTCTGCTACTGCTTTGAGAAGCTTAGCTCGGGATATAGCTTCACAGCACAATCTCATTCTCTCCACCCAAGAGGAAGTGAATAAAACTGATTTTTTTTTCTTTTGGATAGAGATTCACTTTTTGGTTCCTTTGCTACAGAGGCAATCCAAAAGTGTGATTAAAGCAGTAAATCTGGGAATCTCTTAAGACTTTTTCTTCCCTCCGTTTTCAAAATTTCTAAAGGATTCTCTAACCCCCACCCAATTTTGGTATAATGGCAAGTGTGTTCTAAAAAGAATTCAAGAACTCCCCAAACCAAGGGCAGTTCATCTAGTTTGACTATTTAAGGGACTTTGTTCCCTCCACTTTTCTCTTTGCCATCAGAATGTTTCAGACAAATTGGTTCTGAAGATCTTTCATCATGGTTACAGCTGGCAGTGAGATCATATTCCTACTTACCAGAGGCTTATTCCAGCAAACCAGATTTTTTTTTTAATTTCCAGCTATCCTTCATTACATGCTGTTCCAGGGAGTAATGGAATCAGCTCCCAAATTTGGAAAGGATTTTATTCAAGGATGTTTTTAGTGCCAAAGAAAGAAGATGCTTGGAGACCAGTTCTAGATCTTTCTTCTTAGACCTGTTTGTGATAACTCCTAATTTCAAAATGATGTGACTTCACAATCTTTTATCTCTTCTTCCTGATTCAAGTTTCTTTGTCACACTACTTTTAAAAGATGATCATCATCACCTTCTTTTTTATCCTGACTTTAGGAGTTTCTCATGGTTTGTATGTCTCGATCACTTTATCAGTTTTGTTTTACCCTTTGGGGACTATAGTTCCAGTTTTAGCCCCTTGCAGCCACAGGGAATCCATTCTTTTTTTCAATATTTAGATAACTTTCTTATCTTCGCAGAGTCTTTTTCAAAATGGCAGAGATCTCTCACTTGGGTGAGAGATGTCTTAGATAAGCTAGGATTCCAAGAGAACATTCAAAAAACTTTTTGACTTCTTTACACAGCATTATGTTTCTGTTGTGTCAGCTGGACACCTCAGTTCAAAGAGCTTTTCTTTCATGGAACAAAATAGTTCTGTATCGAGATCTGTTTATAAGATTTTCCACTCAGACTTCAAGTCACTGAAAGGGAGTACCTCAGGATTTTGATTCTCTTAGCATAGTTAATTCCCATGTTAACCCTGATAAGACTCCACATGAGAAAGATACAATAGCATATGCAGTCTCTTTGGTCCCAGAGTCAACATTCCTTGTCTTTTCAAATCCCAGTTCTAGTATTTGTCATTAGAAAAGTTATTTGGTGGAGACAGCAAATATCTCCAAATTTGGGTCTTTCCATATCCTTCCCTGTTACAAAGCAATCAGTATATTGTGTGGCAGACAAGCTGATTACAACAGGACAGACCCTCACATATGCAAACTAGATCATAGGGTCTTCCAAGAGATGAGACATCTGTGGGAAGCTCCTCTAGTAGGTCCATTTCCCTACTCTTTAAGTAATCATCTGGCAAGATTCTGATCCAGGACTCCATACAAGAAGGCCTGGAAGACAGATGCCTTTTCTTTTCCTTTGACAGGAATGTTCCTTTATGCTTCTCTACCCTTTCAGCTGATATCCAGGGTATCTCTGAAGATTCAAAAGAAATCCCCCAATATCATTGTGGTTACTCCCTTTCTGGCCTAGTCAACAGAAGTTCCCCCTTCTTTTGGAAATATCCAGAGGTAATTACCACAAGCTTCTTCACATAATGGATATACTCACACACAATCAGGGGTGTTTGAAACACTCCAACTCCAATCAACATCAGCTGACTGCCTGAATGATAGGGTCTTAATTTCATTTAGACACCTTTTTACTAAGTATCTGCAGTAGGTACTAACAAAGGCAAGAAAGACTAGAAAATTATATATTAGCACATGGAAAGGTTTTCTAATTGGTTCCAACAACAACATAATCAGCACCCATCCAAGGCTTGTTTTTCTCTGGTTTTACAATAGTTATGAGATTTACTTTCCTATAGCTTTTCTTACTCCTCCACTGAGGTTCATTTATTGACCACTTCAGCATGCCTGCCTGTGGAGCCTCCTCTTTCAGGGCTTTGTCATGTCAAAATATTTTTGAGGCATTTTATTTAAGAAGCCTCCAAGGAAACCTGTGGACCCATCTTGGGATCTTAATTTTGTGTTAGTGAAGCTAACACTTGCTCCATTTGAGCCAGCTAATCTGGATGACTTGATGTTTTTAACATGGTAACAGTGTTACTGATTGCTCTGACCTCTGCAAGAAGAGTATCTGAGTTGCAAGCTCTTGTGGTGAGTCAGCTACATCTCATTTTCCACAGAAACAGGCTTTCTTTGAAAACTAATCTGTCTTTTCTGTTTGAAATGGTATCCAAGTTTACTTTAAACCAAACTATCCATTCTCCCATTTTCTTTACTGATTTTAAAAATGAGGGACAAAGATACTCCATACCTTGGATATTCACTGATCACTTGGGTAATATCTTGACAGAAGTAAATCTTTTAGATCTTTGAGTTGGTTGTTCATTTCTTTTGAAGGTAATTAAAATTGACAACCTGTGTCAATACAAACTATTTCAAAATGGTAGTCTCAGGCTATCACATTTTTTTATATCCACCACAACAAAAAATTTCCTCGTAGGGTCAAGGCTGATTCTGCCAGCATCTTGCCCTTATCTATGACTTTTTGGAAAAGGTTGGATTCTATAAGCTACATCTTGGCCCTCTGTATATAATTTTACATGGTGCTATAAGCTTGAGTCCTTCTCCAGGTGTAGATCAGGCTTCACAAGGGCCATTCTCCAGGGGCTCTTGGAATCTTCTCCTTCCACCTCCCAAATGTAGTAACCTAGGGTAATCTACCCATATAGCTGAGGCTACTGCAGCAGTGGTCAATATGATGACCATAGTACAGTTGTGTAAGTAAACTTAGTATAACATTAGATGTGTGAATGATCACTGCTGCAGTAATTACTCCCTCCATCCCTCCTTCTTGCGTTTTTGGTATATTGTTTATGCCAGTGTGTCATTATTATTATTTATTTTTTTTTCTTTTTGGCATTGTCCTTTCTGGCCTTAGCCTCCCTCTTTCTGTTGGCAGAAAACTCTGAAGGGCTTGGTGCCTGAGATGGTCTTTTCATCATCTCAGCTCAAACTGCTTGACAGATTGAACATGTGGCAGGTGCCCCGAAGCTTTTGAAGCTGGCCAACTGTTATATCCTTGGCAGAATATAAACCCATATAGCTAAAGATACTCCAGCAGTAATAAGACATCTGTTATGGTAAGTTTACCTACACAACTGCACTTTACATATATTAATGACTGGGCTGATGAGATAAATAATATTAGGCAAAACAGAGAATGAACACATTTAGGAAAGGAAGTGTCTGTGGTCAGTAAGGGTCACTCATCCCCTGCTAAACATGATACCACTGATGACAACTTTGGAATTCAAGATAGAAGTATTCAGCAATTTCAGGATTCTGAACATGCAGAATAAAATAAAAGAAAGAAAGAATGGAAGAAGTTAAGTAGTAAGGAAGAAAAAGATACTGATTAATGTCTACCATGCAAAGAGAATGTATACTACAAGGGAAACTCCTTTATTATATGACACACAGATCACAGGGAATTATAACATTGCTCAACTGGAAATCCTTCAGTCTACAGAAAAACATAATTTTTTTCCAACAAAGAAAGTAGAAAAAAACTGAACTTGCAACTTTTGAAGAACATTACTGTAAGAAGGACTAGGAGAAAGATCAACATTCACAACACGGTCCGAGCTGTTAAAGTGCAAAGCCTGAAGGATGAGAATTGTATGCTTGTGAAAATAATAAGCAGTGAAAACAGTGAGATTACTAAGACTAATGGTGATGAAGATCATTCATTTGTAACAACTGACAGAGCAGGTGTTGCTGAATTAGAAGCTGGACATTCTTCAG
Organism: Protopterus annectens; assembly: GCF_019279795.1. NCBI lineage: Eukaryota > Metazoa > Chordata > Ceratodontiformes > Protopteridae > Protopterus > Protopterus annectens. Next base: position 1,807,919,997 of record NC_056732.1, read on the forward strand.
AGCTGGAGATTCAATTACCAGAGGACCTGATACTTAAATTTGCAGGGAATATAATGAACAAAGAATAGTGTAATACTAGCCAGGAGCAAAAATACAAAATGGGAGAAAGGCCTTAGGATGCCTTAATGTAAGGGAATAGGAGCTGTTATTCATTTTGGTACAAAAGATTTTATCTGCAAGGACTATCTGACTGTTAGTGGGAAACTTGCAGACCTCCTAGATAGTATAGCTTCTGCAGGTGTTAGGACTTATTTTCCATAGTTCACACAAAGAGAGGATAGTCACGTCAGCGGGAATGAAAAGATTCGGGGGGGGTGTAAATACCTACGTGAAAAAATTGAAATGCATAGAGCTTTCAAGCCTAATTTTGGGCACTCATGTTTAGATGGGATGGCATGTACTTGTAAAACAAATAGAAGAAAAGTTTTGCAGCAGATCATCTTCTTTCGGCTGCTCCCATTAGAGGTCACCAAAGCAGATCATCTGTTTCTATTTCTTCCTGTCCTGTGCATTTTTCTCTGTCACACCAACCACCTGCATGTCCTCTTTCACCACATCCATAAACTTTTTTGTAGGCCTTCCTCTTTTCCTTTTACCTGGCGACTCCATCCTTAGCATTCTTCTCCCAGTATACCCAGCATCCCTCCTCAGCACATCTCCAAACCAACGCAATCTCACCTCTCTGGCTTTGTCTCCAAACCATCTAACCTGAGCATTGCGTCTAATATACTGATTGCTAATCCTGTCCATCCTTGTCACACCCAGTGCAAATCTTATCATCTTTAACTCTGCCACCTCCAGCTCTGACTCCTGTCTTTTCATCAGTGCCACCGTCTCCAACCCATATAACATAACTGGTCTAACTACCCTCTTGTAGACCTTCCCTTTCACTCTTACTGGTACCTGTCTGTCACAAATCCCTCCTGACACTCACCCTGGTTGCACTCTCTTCTTCACCTCTCTTCCACACTCACCATTACTCTGAATTGTTGATCTCAAGTACTTAAACTCATCTACCTTCTCTAACTCTTCTCCCCGCATCTTCACTATTCCTCTATCCTCCCTCTCATTCACAAACATATATTCTGTTTTAGTCCTGCTGACCTTCATTCCTTTCCTCTCTAGAGGATATCTCCACCTCTATAGGGTCTCCTCAATGTGTTCCGTACTCTCAGTACAAATCACAATATCATCTGCAAACATCATAGTCCACAGGGACTCCTGTCTGATCTCTTTTGTCAACCTGTCCATCACCACTGCAAATAAGAAAGGGCTCAGAGCTGATACTTGATGTAATCCCACCACCACCTTGAATGCTTGAATGCATCTGTCACTCCTACCACAGGCCTCACCACTCTCACACTACCCTCGTACATATCCTGTACCACTCATACATACTTCTCTGCCACTCCTGATGTCTTCATACAGTACCACAACTCCTCTCTAGGCACTCTATCATATGCTTTCTCTAAATCTAAAAAGACACAATGCAACTACTTCTAACTTTATTTATACTTCATCAACACTCTCAGAGAAAACATCACATCTGTAGTGCTCTTTCCTGGCATAAAACCATACTGCTGCTCACTGATCATCACCTCCCTTCTTTACTTAGCTTCTAATACTCTTTCCCATAACTTCATGCTGTGACTGATCAGTTTTATCCCTCTGTAGTTACTACAGCTCTGCACATCACCCTATATATATTTAGCAGATATATTGTAATATTTGAGTTACATAAGACAGGATTTTTGCCTACTCAGAAATGTAACAGTTCACAAGTAGCAACATTTGATGATTCTCTGTTAGTTGCTAATACTAGGAGCATTAGTACTATATTTTTTCCGCTGGAAAATTTGCTTAATTCCTACAATATTGATATTATTGTTTGTGAAACATGGTTAAAGAGAAATGACAGGAAACCAGTTTTGGCAGAGATCTTTTTTTTTTACTGTTAACAGTCATTTTAATAGAAAATTAAGTGGAGGTGTTGTGATAGGGATTAAAGATTTTTATGAGACTTGAGATTACTACGTGTTCAGTGACAACATCAGTACTGTAGATTGTGAAACTCTGACAATAAAGATAAACCTGGAATATGCAACAGTTGTTGAAGGGTATATATATTAGCAAAGTCAAGTGATAATGACCTAAAGGAATTCACACATGTATTGCATGTAACACAGGAGGGGAAATAATAGTGAGTGGAGGCTTAAATTTACCAGACGTAGACTGGAATAATGTTAATTCAACAAGATTAGTAAGGAAATTATTCACAATTTATGTTCAGGAACAATTGCTTCAGATATGGAAAATGTCTACCAGGGAACAGAACATATTAAACATTGTTTGTGTTCCTCGGGAAATGACTGCTACTTCTTGTCAAGTTTTACCACGATTGATGCGCAGTGATCATGGGGTTATAAAGATTAAATTGCCACTAGATAACTAGATAATTCTGCCAAACTGAAATCTAAAACAATGCATAAAAAATTAATAGATTATATGGAAGCACAACAGTCACTACATGAAACTAATTGCAGTGATGCTTTCAGTGGAAAAACTGCAGAAGAAATCTGGCAAGTTTTAAAAGAGCAATTATTTGAATGCAAAATAAAAAATCAGAAATGTTTAACATCAGGATCTAGGTATGCAAGATCAGGAGGATGTATTTCCATAAGAACAAGATACTTGATTAAGGTGAGAGACAAAAATATAAGAAATGGAAAAGTAGTCAAACTATAATTTTGAAAACTGAAATTAACAAGCTGGACAGATAAATTAAACACAGTGTGTGACAAGATCAAGAAAATTTTAAGAAAATTTACATGAAGATATTGAGCATACTGCGGTGGTGGTGCTGCAGTAGCATTGTCGCCTCACAGTAAGACGCTGTCCGGTTTGATTCTCAGCTAGAGCATCTTCTGCATGGAGACATGCGTGAATGGGCGTACCTCCGTTGAAGGTTGTGCGTCAGGGCTGGCAACTCGGCACGTAAAAATCTACTGCCAATCATTAGCGGACCGGAGTTCCGCTGTGGCGACCCCTAACCGGGAAAAGCCGAAAGACACAACAACAACATGAAGATATTGAGCATAATAAGATATATAAATTGGCAAACTGTGTTTTAATTTTAAAATGTATTCTAAAGCAGATTATTGATACATTTACAAAATCTTATGCAAAGCAGTTTTGTTCCAGAAAGGGGGTAATAAATTGTCCTAGCAAAATCCAAGTAACTTCAGGTACTAATGTATTTATTTTACATTTGTTTACAGGGAAAGTCTGACTAGGAACAAAGCGCATTTTCAGCGGAGGCCCAGGAAAAAAAGCTCCATAACAGATAACACTAGCACACAATTATTTAAAAAACATGCAACATAGTGAATAATAATGTACATCCACAGTATTTTCAAGACTCTACAGGATTTATACAGTATGTGGATTCAGGGGTATACAGTGATTATATTCTTCAAAGTCAGACTTACAGAGATTAACAATGATACTGAGAAAGAATTAGGCAAAATGTACCCAAACAAAGCACAGGGAAGAGACGGAATTAATAATAATGACCTGAGAACATTTTTTTTGTTTTTAAACATCTTTATTGAATTATCACTTGCGACATTAGGTAAATTTCCATTTATACAAAAGTAATCAAACTGCATTAACAAACATTATACTTCACATATATTGCTATATATCATATAACCTAAGCAACATTACATAAATTATTCAATTCCTGACCCCCTTTTTTTAAAACAAGAAACATCTTTATTAAACCATCACTTACGACATAAGCAATCATACATTTATATAAATGGAAGCAAACCACACTTGGCATGAATTTATAGTACCATTATATCCATTATTCACTAGGTCATTTAAATATGGGGAGATTCCTCAAGATTGGAGATGTGTATTTGTTAATTTGTTAAATCCGTCTTTAAGAGAAAGGAGAATAGGACAAAGCCATAGATAGACATGCATACTTATAACTTTACTTTCATTTTGTGGAAAATGATGTAGAAGTTTATTTTGGATAATTTTTTGTCAGAAGTGGAAGAGCTGAGACTTGAAACCATATATCAGCATGCATATGTTGAAAACAGATCTATAACCAACTGTAACATGATATCCTATAACAGTATAATAACAGCAACTATAAATAAAAAAATTGTTCTGTTGTAATTTATAGACTTAACTTCAGCATTTGACAGAGTCATAGATAAAATGTTGATCAATAAATTAGAACAACTAGGTAATAATTTAATCTTGATAAGATGGAGACCTCTGTGGCTTACATATAGGACATGGCAAGTTCCATACAATAACTGGATAGTTGAAATTGTAGGTTATGGTCAAGGTGTCCCACAGGGCTCTGTCTTAGGCCCATACATTTTAAGTTGCATCTTTCATATCCACCTTTTTTCATCTGAGGTGTTCTACAGCCTGTACGCAGATTACTTGAAAATGTGTAAACTGATTACTCATGTTACAGATAGGGCACGTCTGCAAAAGAGCTTAACTAAATTGCTTAACTAAATTAACCATTTAGGTACAGGAGAATACTGTACTGATAAATACATCAACAACTAAGCACATGAAATTTGGTAGACATAAATTGAAAGGTGAATATTTAATACAGCACACAGTGATTGAAACTGTAGATTCATTTAAAGACCTGGGTATATGATTACAACCAGCTTTGAGTTTTTCTTATCATATTAACCAATTGGTTAATGATAGTTATCAAACTATAGATTGTATAAAAAGATTTATAATGTCTAGGAAATTAAAAATGATGAAATCATTGCTTGTTCATTACATTAGACCTAGACATGAGTATGGAATCCGTATAAGAAACCAAGCATGAATAAATTGGAAAGAGTACAACAGAAATATGCCAAAGGCATCCACAGATGTGAAAATGTAAGTTATTATGGAAGACTAAAATATCTGAACTTGTACATTGTCTCATATAAACATTTAAGAGGAGGCCATATTCAGGTATGAGGGCCATTATAGACAACTACCTCTGAAAATGTTTGGGGTTATCAAAGGTTTATCAACAAGTAACAGAAAATCATCAGACAACCTAAGCAGAAGATCATATAGGAATGAGAGGTGTACTAATTGGTTCACTGGGAGAACAGGTAATGCATGGTATAAACTACCAAATTACATTAAAGCAGCTACTAGTTTAGATATTTTTAAGAACAACCTGGGCACATTACGGGAATAACTGTTTTGATGTATTGGAAGGCTAAAAGTGCATTATTGCCTATGCTTGAAATATTTGTGTGTATGCACGTAACCTAGATGGCTTCTTTAAAAAGGTTACAGAGACTGTGGGCAGTGGCCGCCCAATGGATGTTGCTTATCTCACCATGCTCAAATCTATTTTCACTGTCCCCCACACTGGCATTATTGAAATATTAACCAACCCTAATGTAAACCCCTACACTGTCCTCTGGATAGACATTCGGATATTCAGTAGATCTCTGGTTGTGAAATTTGCTGGTACCCAACTAGTGGGGTACATGGGGATCAGTGCTGGACTGTCTCCTGTTTGGCATCTAGTTTGCGGATATCCAAGCCAATATCCAAGGAGTATGTTGCCAGTTTTTTACTACTGTTTTTGCTACTTTTCTGTAAAAAAAAAAAAAAAAAAAAAAAAGTAAGCCTGTTTCCTACCTTTCCTGTAACTAGTGTTCCAGATACAGATTTGCTGTATCCAGGACTGTATGTAAGCTTCTGAGCCCCCCAAGCCTTTCTGTGTTGGAGGGAAGCCTTCTAGCTTATCAGTGGGAGTGGTAAGCACTAGGTAACCTGTCTACTACATAAGGAGTGGTTCTGGCCCAGAAATTGTAGTTATTGGCTGTTTGGGCAATCTCTTCCATCTCTCTCAACTTCCTGATTTGAAAGCCTGCATTTGCACTTGTTTCTGTCCTGTAACTTGTCTAGTACAGATACAGATTCTTAGTTTTAGCACTTAAATGTGCTTATTCGTGCTCAACACTTGTTCAGAACTTGTAAGCACTAAATAAGCTACTAATTACTATAGCACTCAACCTTCCTCATTACCTAGAGGAAAACAGTTTTTGTACTTACTTTTCTCACTTGCTTAGAGAAAAACAGCTCTTGTACTCACTTTCCTCACTTATCTAGAGGAAAATAGTTTTTTATTTAGGCATGTGCAAGGGTCAGCTCCCAGTGTTCTCTCCTGTCTATCTGATGATTCTGGGCATCTTGAGGCAATGTAGAAATTGCCTCATGTACACAGACAACCCTCTCCTCCTACCACCCAACACTACAACCTGTGAAAGATGCACTTATCTAGCCAAACTGGAGGTAAAGCTCTCTCCACCCAAACCTGAACTTGACAGTCATGAGGAGAAGGTAAACATTTGCACCACACCACACTCATCACATAGTCTCACTAAATCTGCACCACCAAAATCCACACATAGTAACGCAAAAATATTCACGGAGGCTCTCAATAATAATCTGTCTAAGCAACAGAGACCTCCAAAGCAGAAATGCAAGCAACCTCTGTCCCCCATCACAACCCAAATGACACATAGCCCATAGACTCAGTGTGCCACTCAACCACAGCCAATAAGGCAAAACAACATACCGAACACACTAGCCATAGGTGACTCTATAGTCAGGCACACTGATGTCTCACTCACCAGGCTAAACAAGGAGAAGGTTACGGTCAGCTGCCTGAAGGTGCCAGGGTCCACCACATAACCCATGCACTCAGGTCACTCCACAACAAGTACAAATATGACTCTGTCCATGTTGGTGTGAATGACCTGAGACGTACCTCCCTGGACTACATGAAAAGAGACATGGAAGAACTCTCCGATTTTGTAGCCCAGGCAGGTATGACCCTAGCCCTGAGTAGCATTCTACCATTTCCCAGAATGATACCGCAGTACAAGGACAAAATGATTGACTTCAACAATTGGCTCAGCTTCTGGTGTCATTCTAATGGGTTCCAGTATCTGTCTGCCTGGGATGACACGGTCGACAGACCACAATGCTTTGCCACAGATGGTCTGCACTTGTCGCCCCTGGGATTCTGGATACTGGCTAAGGCTCTTGCTGCCCCTATAGTGCCTTTTTTAGGCAAGGTTCAAATAACAAATTCACCACCATAACAGGAACAGGCAAGCAAAAACTGAGGGTAATGCTACTCAATGCTAGAAGTCTAAATCTCAAAATGCACTCACTTGAGGCACTCCTTAAAATGGAGAACATTGATATCTGTGCATTGACAGAGACCTGGTTCAAGGCTCCAGAGAGCACCCCTGCACTACCAGGCTATAACTTATACCACACTTTTCAGCCGTGTAACCTGGACCGAAACACCAAAGGCAGAGGTGTGTCCATATTCATTAAGGATATCCACACCTCCAGGCCAGACCTCTCAACCATTCCGAATTACTCGGTTTTTACCGAGTTTTGGGGTCCAAATGAAGGGTGCCACGATTCCCGAGTGGCACCCCTTCAGTTCCGATTTATTTTAACTTTTTTTAAACTTTCGCGCTGCCGGCACTGACGTCATCACGTGCGCGATGACGTCAGCACCGTCAGGCTACCAGCCAGTTGGAATTGAGCTCAAGGAGCTCGCATCATCATTTCCAGCTGGCTGGATTTGAATTACAAGCTGGCGCGGTAAGAAACGTTTTCTGTGCAGGCACTGCCAGGCAGAAGCTTTTGTTTTGTGCTACATACAGTATTTTCAAGCCGCCGCCAGGAACGCAGCCAAGAAACATCAGGACAGGATGACCAAGAAGTGAGAACAGGGGCAGAGAAATGAGAGAATATAACTGCAGTCTGCAGGCCAGCCGAGAAACATCAGGGCAGGCAAACCGACGACGAGCGAGAACAGGTCTTGGATAAATAAACGCAAGTACAAATGGGAGCAGTAATGTCAATGCCCTTTGTAGGAAATGCAGGTTGTAGGCTGTGCACGGTCAGATTGTTAATTTTCTTGAATAGAAAGGCAACTTTCCCTTTTAAAGTGGAAGGGTAGAACTTCGAAGCCTAGGTATTATCAGCATCATGGAAAGTAAAATTGTTTAACTTTCAGAGTGTTTTGGTCTTCAGATGAGAGCCTGAGATGATCTTAAATTAAAGTATCTTCTGATGCCTAGATTTGAGGCTTTGACTATTTCAGCCATTCTTGTATTGGTCTCTTCCGAAGAGCTGGTACTCACTAAGTTGCCTGTGACAGACGCATTACAACGTTTATAAGGCTTTAAGTCATTACAAATGAGGGATACTGCAAACTGTTTCATTTATGAATGATTCTGTACTTAAATAGAGCTCTATTGCACGTATCAAAATGTGCTATAATGACATGTAATCATTCATTATAAATAGAATCTTGAGTCAACAAAAAGTAACTAGGTCTGTAATTTGTGTTGCAAATACAAGTTTGAAACCTTAAGTATGAAGTCATCTCATATTTGTCACATGTTAAACTGCCTAGTCCTCTCCATGGGTAGGAATTGGAAGTTACCTTATTTTGAAATGTTAAATTGCTCTGATTCAGTTTAATTATTTTTTGTATTATTGAAGTTCTTTGTGTGATATGATGGGCACAGGATACTCAGCCGGATATTACCTGTTATTACTGGTATCTTAAATCTGAGTTGGTCTCATAATAAGTTGCATACTGAACAGTTTGACACTTTTTGCATTGAGGCTGCAGCAATAATTATAGTATCTTTACTAGTATTAAGGTTGTCGGCATATTCACGGTATCATTAAATGTATTAATTGTGATAATTCAGTTTTTGTTCATTAATCCAGTACATGTCCTGACCTGAATTGTCTCCATTAATTGTATAGTTGGGTACTGCTGCACTTTCTTAAATACAGTGAAACACTTGTTAAGTAAGTGTGTGTGTGTGTGTGTGTGTGTGTGTGTGTGTGTGTGTGTGTGTGTGTGTGTGTGTGTGTGTGTGTGTGTGTGTGTGTAGACCTTTATGATGGAAATACAAAGTTCCATGATAATACGCTCCATGGCCTTGCAGATAAGGCTTGTCAGACTGATGGGACGGTAGTTTCCGGGATCCAAGGTGGATCCCCCCTTGTGGATTGAGATAACTGTAGCTCTGCGCCACTCAGTGGGCACGAAACCTGAGGTGAGGCTATGATTAAACATGACACTTAGGTGAGGTACCATTTCATATTGTAGTTCATGTAGTACACACCGGGATGTCATCTGGTCCCATGGATGCTGTATTCTTGGCTTTAGAGAGTGCGTTTTGTACCTGTGTGGCCGTTATTACTGGAAATTGGCAATCTTCGGTATTGAGATGGGCCATTTAGGGGTGAGAGTGGGGTGAATTTGGCACTGAATCGATCTGCCAGGATATTGGCAATATCCTTTGGATCAGTATATTTAATGCCATTCTGTTTTAGCTCAGAGCAGATCTGAGCATTGCCATTTAGATTCTTGACATAATTATAGAATGCTTTGTGGTTGTCTTTGGAATCTTTGGCAATTTTATTTTCGTAACTAGCTTTGGAGGATTTTATGAGGCATCTCAGTTTCTTTCTGAGGCTAGTAAGGGAGTTTTTTGCATCCTGGGATTTTCCTCTTTTCTGCAAAAGTTTCTTCCTTTTGTTGTAAAGTTTGTTTATGGCAGGGGACCACCAGATTGGCTTCCTTTTTTTGGATGAGAGCATTTTGGTTCTATTTGGGATGGCACGATTCATGCATGAGTGGATGTGCTCGTACAGTGCCATAGTGTAGGATTCAGCAGTTGAACTTTCAGTTCCCGTTTGCATGGGTGTCATGAAGTTTGTCACTTCTGACTTGAGTAGCATGAAGTTGGCTTTAGAAGTTTTTATGGTGGTTTCTTTACTGGGGGTGGGGTGGGATGTGCCTGTTAAGGGTGCTTACCTTATGGTCGGCCCTGGCTAACGTCGGGGTGACCATAGGTATGGAGCATTGATTTCCCATGTTGGTAATGACCAGGTCTAGGCTATTGGAGCCCCTGGTGGGACTATGGATTAGTTGATCCAGGGCGTTGGAATTTATGAATTCCAAGAACCGTTCAAAGGTGTTGGGACATGAGTAGTTTTCCCAGTTAATGGCAGGGTAGTTAAAATCACCCAGTATTAGGGTGTTTGGTTCTATCTTAATATTTTCCAGTATGTTTAGAAAGGTGTAGTGAGAATCTTGGGGTATGGTGGGGGATCTGTAGCAAGCTACAATTTGGATTGCAGTCTTACCTAGTGTTAGTCACACTTGGAGAATTTCAGACACATTGTGTTGGCCAACTAGCCTGGTGGTGTGAATATCCTTGGTGAATATTGACACTCCTCCACCTTTAGTGTTTCGGTCCTGGTTTGGTGGCCGAAAAGTGTGGTAAGACTTGTAGCCTGGTATTGCAGGGCTGCTCTCTGGAGCCTTGAACCACGTCTCAGTTACTGCACAGATATCGATGTTCTCCATTTTTAGGAGTGCCTCGAGAGAGTGCATTTTGAGGTTTAGACTTATAGAATTGAGTAGCATTGCCTTCAGATTTTGCATGCTTGTACCTGTTATGGTGGTGGTTTTGTCCTTTGAAGTTTGCCTAAAAAAGGCACTATAGGGGTGGCAAGAGCCTTAGCCAGTAACCTGAATCCCAGGGGCGACAGGTGCAGACCATCTCTGGCAAAGCATCATGGTCTGTCAATCATGTCATCCCAGGCAGACAGATACTGGATCCCCTTTGAATGACACCATAAGCTTAGCCAATTGTTGAAGTCAATCATTTTATCCTTATATTGTGGTATCATTCTGGGCGAAGGCAGAATGCTACTTAGGGCTAGGGTCATACCTGCCTGGGCCACATGATCCGTGAGCTCTTCCATGTCTCTTTTCATGTAGTCCAGGGAGGTACGTCTCAAGTCATTCACTCCAACATGGACAATGACAGAGTCATATTTGTACTTGTTGTGGAGTGACTTGAGTGCATGCGTTATGTGGTGGATCCTGGCACCCGACAGGCAGCTGACTGTAATTTTCTCCTTATTCAACCTGGTGAGAGGGACATCAGTGTGCCGGACTATAGAGTCACCTATGACTAAAGTGTTAGGTACATTGTCTTGCCTTAGGGGCTGTTGCTGGGTGGCACACTGGTGTTGTGAACTATGTGACACATTGGTTGTGATTGGTGTTTGTTTGCATTTCAGCTTCAGAGGTCTTTGTTGCTTGGGCAGGTTACAGTTAAGGGCCTCTGCATATGTGGATTTAGTGTTGCTATATGTGGGTGTTGGTGGTGCGGGTTTAGAAGGGCTATATGTTGCTTGAGGTGTAGTGTGGGTGTTAACCTTCTCCTCTTGACTGTTTAGCACAATCTTGGGTGGAGAGAGCTTTGTTTCCATTTTGGCTATATAAGTGCATCTCTCACAGGTTGTAGTGTTGGGTGGTAGGAGGAGAGGGTTGTCTGTGTACATGAGGCAATTGCTGCATTGCCCCAGTATGCCCAGATTCACCAGGTGGACAAGAGAAATCACCGGAAGCTGACCCTTCGACATGCCTGGTTTGGGGCTTTTTTTTTTTCTTTGTAAAGTATAGGAGCTGTTTCCTTAGCAAGGTACTTTGCAATTATAGGCTGTTTAGTGCCTACTATTAATTTCTCCTTGTTAACAAGGAGAGTTCAGTGTTTGTATTCAGTGCCAACTTCACCCCACTCTCACCCCCTAAATGGCCCATCTCAATACCGGAAGATTGCCAAATTCCAGTAATAACGGCCACACAGGTACAAAACGCACTCTCTAAAGCCAAGAATACAGCATCCATGGGACCAGATGACATCCCGGGCTGTGTACTACATGAACTACAATATGAACTGGCACCTCACCTAAGTGTCATGTTTAATCATAGCCTCACCTCAGGTTTCGTGCCCACTGAGTGGCAGAGCTACAGTTATCCCAATCCACAGGGGGATCCACCTTGGATCCGAAACTACCGTCCCATCAGTCTGACAAGCCTTATCTGCAAGGCCATGGGCGTATTATCATGGAACTTATAAACAAAGACATTGGCAACCTTCAAACACTGGACCCCACCCAGTTTGGGTTTGTGAAGGGCCGATCTTGACTCCTGAACCTGATTGACTTCTTTGAATCAGTCTCCAGAGCCATGGACAAGGGTAAGGTGGTCCACACAGCCTATCTAGACCTTGCCAAGGCCTTTGACACCATCCCCACTCTGGAATCATAGATAAACTTACTAAGTTGGGCATTAATCCCTATGTCACCCAATGGGTTGCTAAATGGCTTACTGATAGAACCCACACTGTAAAAGTAGCCGACTCCATATCCAGCTCCAGACAAGTGACAAGTGGAGTACCTCAGGGTTCAGTCCGGGGCGCTCTTGTTTGGCATCTACTTCTCTGAAGTACAGGTCAACACTAAGGGACTCTGGCTAAAAATGTTTGCAGATGACTGCAAACTGGGAGCCATTATTGAATCCCCAAATGATGTGGATACTCTACAAAAGGGCCTTACAGAAACAGATGCTTGGTGCCAGAGCCATGGGCTCAAGCTCAATGCCAAGAAATGTATTGTTATCCCTTTGGGAAAAACATGTATCCATGAATTACCATATAGGTGGTAGTAAACTAAACACACAAAGTATACTAAGAGATTTAGAGAGACAGGTGGACAGTGGTCTCACCTCGATAACCACATCGCCACAACAGTCAGGAAATCCTTCTATGTGGCACACCTCATCATGAAGGGGTTTTCATCCAGAAAAAGGAGGTCATTGTCCCACTGTACTCATCCCTCATTAGACCCATTATAGAATACAATGCCCCATTTAGTATGTACCTCTCAAGACATCTGCAACAACTGGAAAGGCCTCAGAAATACCCCACTAAATCACAGGCCTAAAGCAGATGCCCTATGCTGACCGCCTTAAAAAACTCCAGCTATACTCTGTCGCATATCGTCTACTCAGAGGCGATCTCTGCTTAACATACAAGGCCATGTCAAACCCAGAGCTGTTGGACATGCTACACTTAAAGAAATCCCAATCCCTCAGAGCTACACGCTCAGGGATCTAAACCTTGTCATCACAATAAACAAAACATGTTGGAGGATAGGGTCCTGACCCAGAGACTCCCCAGACTCTGGAATAGATTGCCCATACATGTCAAGCAGAGTGCCTCTTTGGACCTCTTCAAGAGGAACCTTGACGATTGGATGGGAGAAAGGAAATTCACCCCAGGGATCACGTCAGTCGCCCTGCTAGACAGGGGTCCAGGAAAGTAAATAATGTGGGAAGAAATAGCCAGGGAATTGTTATGGCTAGGCTTGTATAGGCCCTAGGGCTGATAGCCTAGTACCAACCTATGAACCTATGAACCTATGAAATGTTCTGAATTGGGCAGTTTTGTCATTATTGGTTCATGCATAGGTTTCATTGCCTACTGAAAAAATGTTCAAACATTTAAAATGTGCTATTATATACAAGGAATATAATTTACTAAAGTCAGTAAGATGTATCAAAACACATTTATATTTCTTGTTTTGTGTGCAAGTGGCTAATAATTTGAAAACAGCCTAAAGGTAATCTTTATCCACCACTGGCCAGATCCATTATCTTTGGATGTGGTGTAGGTTTCAATGTTATTTTAATGAATGAGAGTTTCAAGGGCAGAGAAGTTTTAATGCCAATTCTATTTTCATTGTGAGACAGTATTGCTTTAACAGATGTGTATTGGTGTTTGTGCATTGTGCTATGTAAAAATAAAATCCAAATCACTGCAGGAGTAAAACAGTATGCACACATTGGTGTTTATGGTAAATGGGGCGAAATAGCCAGGTAATGGGACACTGGAATGGCTGCAGGGGGCCTCTGGTGCCATATTTTGGTTGTCTGCTCTTCAGTTTGCATTTGAAAGTCGGTATCCCACAATTCCATTGGAGTGAGTAGGATTACATAATTATATATGCAAATTTTATGTTAAACAGCGTACAGATTTGTACCTATTTTTCATGGGCCTTGTCCAGATTTTTGATGTTTCCAGGTTGAGAGGTATGCTCCAGGCTAGTTGTTCAGCATAATGCATCTGAGGTTATCCAAGTGCAACTAACTCTGGGCAAAACTGCAATCCAAATTGTAGCTTGCTACAGAATCCCCACCATGCCCCAGGATTCCCACTCCTCTTTTCTTGATGTACTGGAAAATATTACGGTTCAACCAAACACCCTAATAATGGGCAACTTCAACTACCCCACCATTAACTGGGAAAACTACTCGTGTACCAAATCCTTAGCTCAACGCTTTCTGGAATTCATAAACTCCAATGCCCTGGATCAACTTATCCACACCTCCCACCAGGGGCAACAATATCCTAGACCTAGTCATTACCAACATGAGTGACTGGTGTTGCACACCTGAAGTCCTCCTATCCGACCATAAGCTAACCACCCTTGATATCCACATTTATTTATTTTATTTATTTTACATTTGTTGACCGGGCTAGTCTAGCTGGAGATATTTCCATTTTCAGTAGAGGCCCGGGGAGAAAAGCTCCACAGAGAATACAATAAAGGAATACATACTTGTGTTTTAAAGAAAGTTTGTAAGAGACAAAAGCTAACAACTCTACAGTTCCTTATTATTACTAAGTGAGTTAATTACTAACTCACACAGTTACAGTCCAAAAAAAAAAAAACTTATACAAACATAAAATACTAAGTATGATAATGATATTAAATGAAATAATTACTACCACACACAGTTAAAGTCCAAAAACATTATATAAAGTTAAAATACTTTGTAAGATATTGATACAGGTAGGAAGTAAGAGAAAAGAGAGCTAAGAATAAAGGAAATTAGAAGTGATTAGTTATGGAAAGGAGAGCAAGTAAGACAGTCAAGAAGAAAATAAGTAATTAGGAAGACAAGTGGCAGTAGAAGAAGAAAGCCAAGTGGAGGATAGAGTAAGCAAGAAGTAGAAGATAGTTATGAAGTAGAGTATAAGTAGTGGAAAGTTAATCAGGTTTACTACAGGTGCACAACCAGTGGTTTTGGAAGTGCAGTTTAATGTTTTGTTTGAAAAGAGGTAATGATGTAATCTTTGTTATGTTGCTAGGTAGTAAATTCCATTTTGTACCTACTGAATTGGTAAAAAGGGAGTCACCAGCAGTGTTATTTGATTTTATAGAACTAGCCAATAGTTTACTAGAGGAGCGGAGAGAGTTAAGATTGTTATAGGGGATTATGAGTTGAGAGAGTATAGGGGTGTTCATTGGTTGGTACAGAATTTTATGGGCAATAGTGAGTTGTTGGATTGCAAGATAGTTTTGAAACTCTGGCCAGCCTAGTGGTTTCAGGTTGAGACAGTGATGTGTTCTGTAGGGGTTCCCTGTAGCGAAGCGAGCAATGTTATGGTAGCAGGTAGCCAATTTGGTAATGTTGTTTTTCTTGAGGTTGGTAAAAATGGGAGAAGCATAGAGAAGAGTAGAAAGAAGATGGGAGTGAGCAATCCTAGTTCTAGAGGAAGGTGTTAGAAATGGTCTAATACGATATAAGGATCCTATTTTCCTATTGACAAGTTTTATGGAGTTGTTAATGTGTTGGTTGAAAGAGAGATTATTATCAATTGTAATACCTAACAGTTTAGTGGTAAAGTCGGGAGAGATGACAGTGGCATTGTTAGAGGAGATGGTGAAGTTTAAAGGGGGGGTCCTGGAAGTGGGGGTGAAGAGGAGGAGTTTAGTTTTTTTAGCATTTAGTAAGAGGAATCGACTAGAGAACCATGTTTCAACGGTATTAAAGACTTTTTGAGTATGAGATCTAAGTTCTGAGGTGGAAGATGCTGAGCAGATGAGTGTAGAATCATCAGCATATTGAATGCAAGTAGCTTGAGGGATTATATTTTGGAGATCATTAATGAAGAGGGAAAAGAGAAGTGGGCCAAGAATAGAGCCTTGAGGAAGTCCGACAGAAACAGGCAAAAGAGAAGAAATATGGTTATTCCAGAGAACAGCTTGTTTTCTGTTAGTGAGATAAGAAGTAAACCATCTAATGGCAGGGATATCAAAAGATAGGGATTCAAGAGTATTGATTAATAAAGAGTGGTTAACCATATCGAATGCTTTGGAGAGGTCAATGAAGATGGCAGAAGAGAGTAGGTTGTTGTTACGGTTCAGGTTAATAGTGTCTACAAAGGAAAGGAGGGCAGTAGTAGTACTATGATATGGTCTGAAGCCATGTTGACAGTTAGCTATGATGTTGTGGAGAAAGAGGTGTTGTACAAGCTGATGGTGTATACATTTCTCCATAATTTTGGCCAGAGGAGAGAGGAGAGCAATAGGTCTATAGTTAGAGTAGTCTATGGAGTTACCACCTTTATGGAGTGGGATAATGTGGGAGACCTTCCATATATCTGGGATGATACCTTCTTTGATTGTCCTATTTATGAGAATAGAAATAGGATATGCGATAGCCTTGGCAGCTTTTTGTAGAAAGAGTGAAGGTAACTTGTCAGCAGAGGGGGTACAAGGTTTTAGTTTGAGAAGGAGTCTGTGTATGTAAGATGTAGAGATAGGATGTAGAGAGAATTTAAAGGAAGAGTTTGTAAGGTTACAGGTTGGGTGTGAGTTATTAGCATTCAATTGATTAGCAAGAGCTTGTATAGTTTCAGTGAAGAAAGAGTTGAAAGCATCTGCAGTTTGTTGGGGGTATCAGGATCAGCATTAAGTGGGGAAGGTGTTTTAGAACTTCCTGGGGAGAGGAGTCTATTGACTGAAGACCAGAAAAGTTTAGAATTATTAAGGTGAGTTTGTTGTAGATCGAAGTAGAATTTCTTTTTATCAGCTATTATTGCCTTTTTGGTTAGATTTCTAAGCTGGCGGAAGTGTAGAAGATCAGGGTTATTTCTGTGTGATCTCCATGCGGCCCAGACTTTATTTCTAGTGAGAATAAGTTTTTTGGTTTCATGGGAGAGCCAGGGGGCAGCATTAGATTTAATTCTAATGATACGTTCAGGAGCATGTAAGTCAAGAATGGATAAAAAAGTAGAGTTAAAGTATAGTACTGCATTTTCAAGAGAGAGTGTTTTTAAGGGGTTCCAGTTACATGCACTAAGTTAAGACTGAAACAGTTCTGGATTAAAGTGTTTGATGGTGCGTATGTTTCTTATAGTGCAGGGGTTTACAAAATCAGCCTTTTCCCTTGTTATGAATGTTAAGGAGTGATCGCTAACATCATCTGGCAAGGTTCCTACTTTATAACTATCTTTGACTTTATTTATGACAATCCAGTCTAAAATGCTTTCTCTATTACTATGTTTGTTGAGCCTAGTAGTTGAAGTAATGGTTTGGGTAAAACCATGGAGGTTGATATGAGAAGAAGGATTATCAACAGTAATGCTATTCCAGTCTATGTTCAGGTCACCTAGTATGATGGTTTCTTGGGGATATGTGGCAGATATCCAGCTAAGGTAATTTTCGAGGATTGGTATGTTATTACCAGGTGGTAGGTACATACATATAATATAAAGGGATTTTTTGGAATTTAATTGGAGTTTTGAAATGATTGCTTCTACCTTGCTATCTTGAGTTGGAGAGGCAGGAAGGGTAGTAATATTTAGATGATTTTTATAAAGAATTGCAACTCCACCACCTTTGCGGTTGGGACGGTCAAGTCTTACCATATTGTAGCCTTGGGGAGTAATTTCAGTGTCTTTAGTGGAGGGCTTTAGCCAGGTCTCAGAGATGCAGAGAATGTCAAATGAATGTAAATGAAGGAGGGAATGCAGGTAGGGTATTTTGTTGTTTATGCTTTGGGTATTAAGATGTCCTATTTGGAAGGTGTTATTGAGTTTGGGTATGGACATTAGGGGAGAGGGGAAAGTTGGACCAGGGTTAGGGTGGATATCTCCAGCTTGAAGGTTAAGCCCCCCACCCCCCATTAAGGAAACCATGGTAAAAAAATTCTCCAAAGCCAACTTCATGCTTCTTAAGACAGAAGTGGTGAACTTCATGACACCCATGCAGATGGACAATACAGTTACAACTGCTGAATCCTACACAAATGCACTCTATAAGCACTTACACGAGTGCATGGATTGTGCTATCCCAAACAGAACCAAGATGCTATCCTCTAAAAAACGGAAGCCAATCTGGTGGTCCCCTGCCACAAACAAACTGTACAATAGAAGGAAGAAACTGTTGCAAAAGACAGTAAAATCCCATGAGTGGAGGCGCTCCCTGGTCAGCCTCAGTAAGAAGCTGAGATCCCTTATAAGATCCTTCAAAGCTACCCACAAAAACAAAATCACCACTAATTCTAAGGACAACCACAAAGCATTCTATAGCTATGTCAAGAATCTCAATGGTAACACCCAGATCTGCTCTGAGTTACAGCACAACGGTATGAAAATTACAGAACCAACTGATATTACCAACATCCTGGCAGATAGGTTCACTGTTAACTTTACCCCCCCCTCACCCCCTAAAGGGCCCATATCTATACAGGAAGAATGCAGAGTCCCTGTAATCACAACTAAAAAGCTGCACTCTCTAAAGCCAAAAACACAGCATCCATGGGACAGGACAACATTCCAGGCTACGTTTTACACGAACTTCAGAATGAACTGGCTCCCCACTTAAGCACCATGTTCAATAATAGCCTCACATCAGGCTTTGTGCCCACTGAATGGCACACAGCAACAGTTATCCCACTCCACAAAGGGGGAGCCACCACTGATCCCGGGAACTATCGACCTATTAGCCTGATGAGCCTGGTCTGCAAGGCCATGGAACATATCATCATGGAACTCATAAACAAAGACATTGGTAACCTCCAAACTCTGGATCCCACCCAGTTTGGGTTTGTGAAAGGCAGATCATGCCTCCTGAATCTGATCGACTTCTTTGAGGCAGTCACCAAACCCGTAGATGAGGGTAAGGTGGTTCACACAGCCTATCATGACCTCGCCAAGGTTTTCGACACCATCCCCCATTCTGGAATTATAACTAAACTCACTAAACTAGGTATAAATCCCTATGTCACAAGATGGCTTGCCAACTGGCTCACTGACAGAACCCACACTGTAAAAGTTGCAGACTCCAAATCTGACCTCAAAGTAGTGACAAGTGGAGTACCACAGGGTTCCATCCTGGGACCTCTCCTGTTTGGTATCTACTTCTATGACATACAGGCTAACACAGAAGGCCTCTGGCTAACGAAGTTTGCAGATGACTGCAAACTAGGAGCCACAGTCAAGTCCCCAAATGGTGTGGACATCCTACAGAAGGGCCTCGCTGAGACAGATGCCTGGTGTCAGAGCCATGGCCTCAAGCTCAATGCCAAAAAGTGCATTGTCATCCCCTTTGGTAAAAACTCTGTACCCATGAACTACCACATAGGGAGCAATCTACTTAACACCAAATGTGTGATAAGAGACCTTGAGACCCAGGTGGACAGTAGTATCTCCTTTGACCCAGGTGGACAGTAGTCTCTCCTTTGATAGTCACATCGCCACAGTAGTCAGGAAGTCCTTCTACATGGCACACCTCATCATAAAAGGGTTCTCATCCAGGAAAAAAGAGGTCATTGTTCCCCTCTACTCGACACTCATTAGACCCATTATAGAGTACAATGCCCCTTTTGGAATGTACCTCACAAGACATCTGCAATAGTCGGAAAGGCCACAGAAGTACCTCACAAAGAGGATTACTGGCCTCAAACAAATGCCCTACACTGACCACCTCAAAAAACTCCAGCTTTACTCTGTAGCATATCGCCTACTCTGAGGTGATCTCTGCCTAACATATAAAGCTATGTCAAACCCAGAGCTGTTGGACATGCTACACCTAAAGAAATCCCAATCCCTCTGAGCTACATGCTCTAGGGACCTAAACCTTGTCACCACAATAAACAGGACTTGCTGGAGGGATAGATTCCTGTCCCAGAGACTTCCCATACTCTGGAACAGGCTACCCATCTATGTCAAGCAAAGTTCTTCATTAGCACTCTTCAAGAAAAATCTTCATGAGTGGATGGGAAATAGGAAATACACCCCAGGGATCACTTCTGTGTCTCTGCTCAACAGTGGCACAGGAAAATAACTTTCTTGGGTGGCGTAAGCCAGGGAACCTTGTTGGCTAGGCTTACGTAGGCCCTTGGGCCGATAGCCTAGTACCTACCTATGAACCTTTGAACCTAAGATTTGCTGATAACTGCAAGGTGAGCACCATTATCTGTTTAACCACTGATACTAAACAGATGTAGCAAGGACTGGAATAAAACATACCTGGTGTTTCTAAAAGCTAAGTACAATAAAGTGCACTACAGTAACCTTGCATTTCTGGGATTAGAGTAGTGGTCTAGTAAACCAAAGGTCAAGAGTTCATATTTTCATTTGGGGTTGTTATAATGGTTAAACTAAGGGTCATATGTTCATAATCTTCATTTGGGGGTTGTTATAATGGTTAAGGTGTTTGCCTTACAGGCACAAGGTACAGAGTTTGATTTTCATTTCTGAAGGGAAATTGGCTAGGCTTAGAATGGCCTGTAAGGCCAGATAGCCTTAGCATTTACCTATGAATCTATTGAACAATAATGCTGCTCCCATTTCATAGGGTATACATTTATTTGACATTTGGTTACTGAGGAAGTCCAAATGAGCATAAATCCCATTCTCAGCAGAGGCCGTGGGAGAAAAACTCCATAAGACGTAGTACAAATTGTGTGTGTACACACATATATATATATATATATATATATATATATATATACATACATACATACATATGTTGATATATATATATATATATATATATATATAGAGAGAGAGAGAGAAATATAGATGGATAACTGTAGATATAGATATATGTATATGATCTTTGGTACATACAAGAACAGAAGTTGCAATAAGGTATACAGATAAGACCGACAGAAGAAAAAAAGCATAATTACATCAGAGAAGAGCAAAAAACACATACACATAAATATAAATATATAATATATATGATTTTTTTATAAAATTATCTAAGTATATTTTAATACTATGAAGAAAGAAGTAAGGTACAGGTGGAGCATAAACAAAAACTTGACTGTAAGAAGAATATTATAGGCTAAGAAAGGTCAAATGAAGGTGGAGATGAAGAGGGTAAGAAAAGATTTAAAGATGACAATGTAGAAGGAAATAAAAAAGAAATAAGGGTAAGGACTAAGAACAGTAAGAGAGAAAGTGGGTGTAGAATAGATTGCAAGGAGGAAGGAGTCTGGACAAGAAAGGGAAGAGAGAGTCTATAAGAAAAAGAGTATGGGAAGGGGAAAATAAGAGTTAGTTTAACCTGGAGAAAGGCAATGACAGAGCCTGGAGTCATACCTCTCAACCTCTTAGATCAAGAAATCTGGACAAAGCCAAAAATAATGGGGGTACAAAGGCCCAGAAATCGGGGCATTTTTAAATATTCCCCTTACAAACTTAGAAAGTTGATAGAATAACAGGTCTTGCATTAACATTAATTTTCTGAAGGGTATGAAGCCTGAAACTCAAAGGTCTGTCATTATTTTGACTTCAACCCTCAATGATTTGTCAGTAATTTGTCAGAAATCCACAATTTTATAAGAAACAGACCAAAAATATGAGGCAAAAATCTGGACGTTCTGTGAAAATCTGTACAGTTGAGAGGTAAGACTGGAGCTGATAAGGACTTTTTTAGAGTATGATTAAAAATGGGGCTTATGGGTTTTGATCTAATGTCTATAGGAATTTTGATTCAGGTTTTAGCTACTCTGTGGGACTATAAACTATATCCTATGTTTAAACTATGTCCTATGTTTTGTATGTTTATGGGTTTCAAGACGCTCAGATGAGCGAACTGGAAGGTTAAGATGGTACTGTTTGAGAATGTTAGTGATGACTAGTCAGTGGAAAGGATTATATATCTTTTGTGGACAAGTAGAAGTCGAGTGTACTTGGGGTAAATGCTCAACTCAGGCCAGTTTAAAGTTTTTAAAGCAGAGCAGAGATGACTTTTATATTACAGTCTGGTTGCAAATCTAGTTACCTTGTTATAGCATAGTTCTAATTTTGTGATGAAGGAGATTTGAATATTTTTTGATCTGTAGAGAATACATATTTTTTTTGTGGTTTTTATAGTTTTTCATATGAAGATTAAATGTCAATTGATCATCAATTGTGATGTCTAGTAGTTTGGTATGAGATATGACTTCTGTACCTGTGTGATTGAGAGAAGCTATTTTGAAGTTGTTTTTGAGAGGTGATAGAGATATGGGTAGAAATAGTAGCAGCTTGGTTTTATTAGGATTTGGTTTTCACAGAGCCAGTATTAAATTGAGTTGAAGTCCTTTTGAGTAATGGAGTGTAAAGGGGAAGAGTATTGGATACAGGTTAGTAGAGTTTCTTGAAGGAAGGTATTGTAAGATTTGATGATGTATGCACTTTTTAATTTTAGAGAGGGGGAATAAGACAGAGTTAGACCTAAAGTTTCTTATTTCAGAACAGTTACCACCTTTGTAAAGAGGTATGAAGTAGAATTTTTTTCCGGAGAGATGGAAGATGTGATTTTTGAATTAATGTATTGACCAAAATAGAGACTTGACAAGCAAGGGAAGTAGCTGCACACTTTAGATATGCTGTAGGAAGGTTGCCAACTAAAGAGTCAGCAGGGCTTGAGCTTACTGAGTAGGTCTTTTATACGTGAGGTAGAGACAGTTTTTAAGGAAACAAATAGGTTTATTGGAAGTGGGAACCTCATTGGGTCTGCAGGAGGTTTTTGGTAGCTGTACAGCAGAGTTTCACTGAAAATGGGTACTCTGACCCAGGCAGACTTTCCATGTAAATAAATACCAATAAATAAAAGCTCTGTTAAAGATTATGACTGTATCACTTATAAGTTTAATTTCTTCACTGATATTGTAGATAGAATTAGCGAAAAATGGCAGTTGAGGTATACCTTGTTGGGCTGAGGTAATCATGCTTGTAGAATCCAGTAAACCTTAAATATCTCACCCTTTCAAAAATGTAGTAGACTTTAATAGCTTGGATGCAAAACAATTACATAATGCTGACTCAATAATCCTAGCTTCAGTCTTATTACATTCCATAAGAACTAATTTCTCATGTCCTGTACCAACACTGGAACTGCAGGACTTTTGACTTTTTGCCCTCTGGTGACGGCAGTGAACTCCTCAGAAGCCCAAGCTTCTCCCCCTAATAACTCCCTGCTACACAGGCATCCTCCAGATCTCTATGCAACCATCAAGCTAAAAAATCTCCAAATAGCTCAAGTCATGAGAAGAGAGTTTGCAGCTATCTAATATTAATAGAGATTAAGATAAAGATTAATTTACCTAAACCTGAAAGATCTCCACAGTATGACACAGGCACAGAACACACTCAGCAACTTAGGCCTACCTCCTCAAGTAGCACAAGGAGCCCAAACATTTTTGTTATAATTGACTTCATTGTGAAACATACAAATGTTCCTCTTAACAGAGTGAACAAGGAAAGAGTGACAGGTAATTGCTTGTCTGGTTTCAGGATCTGTCAGATCACATATGCACTCAAGTCCTTGAACAACAAATATCAGTATGACTCTGTTATAGTTCATGCTGGTATCAATGACTTCAGGTGAATCTCTCTGGATTATATGAAGAGAGACATGATGGAGCTCTCAAACTTTGTGTCCATGGCAGGTATGAACTTAGCATTGAGCATCATTCTATCTTCTCCAAGGATGATGTCGTTTTATGAGCAAAAAATAGCTGTCTTAAATAATTGGCTTAGTTTTTGGTGTCATTCAAAGGGGTCCAATATTTGTCAGCCTGGGAGTATATACCCTGTAGGCATTTATTGGCAAAGACATTGTCTACCCCTCTAGTACCATTTTTTAGGGAATGCCAACATGATAAATCTGACAACATAATGAGACATGCAATGGAAAAAAAGAAGGCATTACTGATAAATGCTAGGAGCCTAAACAAGAAACTCCACTCCTTACCAGCCCTTCTTTCCCTGGTAGACATTGATGTTTGTGAAGTGATGGAGATATGGTTTAAAGTAGCATAGAGCAACTCTGACTGTGCAGGACTATAATACCTTCCATGTGTTTAGACTAGCTACTGTGCAGGAAGGGAGAAAAGCTGGCAGTTGTCTATCTTCATCCAGGAGAGGCTCACATCAAGGTTGGTAAAACAGCATGATACACTAGAACTTCTTCATGTCCAAATAACTATTAGAAAGGTCCTGTGCCATATATTGGCTAGCTGTAGAACTCTCTGTATGGCACAAGAAGGGCACAATGCTTGTCTACAGGCACTAGAATCACTCAGTGTTAAAGCCAATGCCATTTTCTAGGCGATCTGAACTATCCAGCTACAGACTGGGGAACTTACACCACCACTAGTGCACACGCACAGAGATTCCTGGACTTTGTCAATACAAATGCCCTGGAACAATTGTTCAGAGTACCCATTATGGGGAAACAACATCTTGGATCTTGCCCTTACTAATATGTGAACATCCTGTACAATTCCTTGTGTAGTGCCATCACTTGTTAGGTTTGACCATAAAGGAGTTTCCTTGAAACCAGAGATCCCTTCCACCCAAGTTACATTTAGAAATTTCTTTAAGACAAGCTATCTACTCCTAAGTGATACATGAGCAAGCTTCATATTTTATTTATTTATTTATTTAATGTTTGTTGACTGGGATAGTCTGACTGGGCACATGCCATCTTTCAGCTGAGGCCCAGGAGGAAAAGCCCCAAACAGGTACAGATTTGTACAAATAAATTATATAACTGAGCAGAGTGGATGAGAGGTGTTGACTCCAACTCTTAGCTGGAATATATAAGTATCCTGTTTTTTTTCGATTATTTATACAGTTTATTGTTTCTAGCAATTTCTATAAAGCATTTTTATTGTAATCTGCATGGGTAACTGATTTGTTTGCAGTTAAAAGCATTCTGTTGTTGTTGTATCTTTCGGCTTTTCCCCGGTTAGGGGTCGCCACAGCGGAACTCCGGTCCGCTAATGATTGGCAGCAGATTTTTACGTACCGAGTTGCCAGCCCTGACGTACAACCTTCAACGAAGGTATGCCCATTCACGCATGTCTCCACACAGTAGACGCTTTAGCTGAGAATCGAACAGGACAACGTCTTACTGTGAGGCGACAACGCTACCTTCTGTATCTTTACAAATCTTTGTCTGTTTAAAAACTTTCATTTTGTGGCTTTCTGTAGTGCTTTGTACCCTCCCTGTTGGTGTCTTGGTGGCTTTGCAGTTGCCCGCCCCTACTGTAAATCTGATCTGGGACACTCCTCCCAGTCTAGTGTCATTAGTTCATTCTACCTAATACAGAGAGAACATTTTTTGATAAGGCCTTCTGTTTCTCCTTTTCCCTTTCAAAAAAAAAAATTTTTTTTGCCTGAATTTCCTTATGTTCTGACTGCTTCTCAAACATTTTGGAAATATAGAGTATATTTTAGAGCATTTATTATAACTGTAATTGCCTTAATATTGCTACAACTCAAGCGCTCTAGGGTGCACTGCATCTGAAGTGTTTGTGTGTTTTAGCTGCTTTTCTGTATATATATATATATATAGACTTCTCTGTATATGTAGACTAGCTACTTATTCTGCTGTATTACTGCCACTTAAATCATTTTTCAGTTGTGCACTTGCCTTGCTTCATTAAAAAGTTTTAAATTACTAATTTTGTAGAGTTTTAATTGCATTTACTGTTTAGGACTATACACTCGTGTGTTAGCCTTTTCTGTGTTTATTTACTATATTATTGCATTGTTTAGCCTGTTTCAACAAAAAAAAAAAACATATATATATGTATATATATATATATATATATATATATATATATATAAATACTATATTGTTTGCTCATTTCCCACCTTTTCTAGCAAGTCCATTTCCCAGGCTTTGCTTGTCTCAGGACTTTATTTTCTGTGCTCAGAGCTATCCAGACCTTGCTGTGGTAGAGGGAAGTCCTACTGCCTACCAGTGGGACTGGTGAGCATTGTACTGCCTATCTAACACTAGAGGAGTGGTTTCCAGCTCTGATTAGCCTTTTTGGGCTGATTTCTATCCCTTTCAACTTTCTGGCTTAAAAACGCATGTGTTTGCACATTTTTCACATTGTGTAGCACTACAAGGCTACAGTTAATCAATTCCAGGTGCCAGTAAGTGTACTCTTCAAATTTTCCCTTAAAACTAGCTGGTTTCTCAGTAGTAGCACTAAAATCTGAACCCCTGTGACTAGCACTTGCTCTAGAACCTGTTGGAAAGCACTAGGAAGCCTGAAACTGATACAAGCACTCAGCTCTCCCTGTCAATAAGAAGAAATTAATCATAGGCACTAAACAGCCTACAACTGCAAAGTACCTTGCAAAGGTAAGGGAAAACAGCTCTTAAACCTTACAAAAAAGCACCTAAACAGGCATGTCCAAGGATCAGCTTCCGGTGATTTCTCCAGTCCACCTGGTGAATCTGGGCATACTGAGGCAATGCGGCAACTGCCTCATGTATACAGACAATCCTCTCCTCCTACCACCCAACACTACAACCTGCGAGAGATGCATTTACATAGCCAAACTGGAAGCAAAGCTCTCTCCGGTCAAGACTGTGCTAGATAGTCAAGAGGAGAAGGCTAACACCTGCATTACACCTCTAGCAACTCATAGCCCTTCAAAACCCACACCATCAACACCCACACATAGCAACACTAAACCCACATATGCGGAGGCCCTTAACATTAACCTGCCCAAGCAACAAGGACCTCTGAAGCCAAAACGCAAACAAATACCAGTCACAACCAAAGTGACACATAGCTCACAACACCAGTGTGCCACCCAACAACAGCCCCAAAGGCAAAACAATGGAACTCAACACTTTAGTCATAGGTGACTCTATAGTCAGGTACACTGATGTCCCACTCACCAGGCTGAACAAGGAGAAAATTACAGTCAGCTGCCTGTTGGGTGCCAGGATCCGCCACATAATGCATGCACTCAAGTCACTCCACAACAAGTACAAATACGACTCTGTCATTGTCCATGCTGGAGTGAATGATTTGAGATGTACCTCCTTGGACTACATGAAAAGAGACATGAAAGAGCTCTTGGATCATATGACCCAGGCAGGTATGACCCTAGCCCTGAATAGCATCCTGCCTTCACCCTGAATGATACCACAGTATAAGGACAAAATGATTGACTTCAACAATTGGCTAAGCTTCTGGTGTCATTCAAAGGGGATCCAGTATTTGTCTGCCTGGGAAGACATGATCGACAAACCACGATGCTTTGCCAGAGATGGTCTGCACCTGTCACCCCTGGGATTCAGGTTACTGGCTAAAGCTCTTGCCACCCCTATAGTGCCTTTTTTAAGAAAGGTTCAAAGGATAAAACCACCACAGTAACAGATACAAGCATGCAAAATCTGAAGGTAATGCTACTCAATGCTAGAAGTCTAAACCTCAAAATGCAGTCTCTCGAGGTACTCCTAAAAATGGAGAACATTGATATCTGTGCAGTGACTGAGACCTGGTTCAAGGCTCCAGAGTGCACCCTTGCAATACCAGGCTACAATTCTTACCACACTTTTCGGCCACAAAACCAAGACCAAAACACTAAAGGTGGAGGAATGTCCTTATTCACCAAGGATATTCACACCTCCAGGCTAGTTGCCCAACACAATGCATCTGAAATTCTCCAGGTGCAACTAACACTAGGTAAGACTGCAATCCAAATTGTAGCTTGTTACAGATCCCCTACCATACCCCAAGATTCTCACTACACCTTCCTAAACATGCTGGAAAATATTAAGATACAACCAAACACCCTAATAGAGGGTGATTCCAACTACCCGGCCATTAATTGGGAAAACTACTCGGGTACCAACCCTTTTTCCCAATGGTTCTTGGAATTCATAAATTTCAATGCCCTGGATCCAACTAATCCATTGTCCCACCAGGGGCTCCAATATCCTAGACCTGGTCATTACCAACATGGGAGATAGATGCTCCACACCAGTGGTCACCCCCTCATTGGTCAGGTCTGACCATAAGTAAATCACCCTTGACATCCACATCCCACCCCCAACCCCCAGTAAGGAAACCTCCTTATAAAACTTCTCCAAAGCCAACTTCATGCTACTGAAGTCAGAAGTGACAAACTTCACAACACCCACGCAGACAGGATCTAGAAGTTCGACTGCAGAATCCTACACTAAGGCACTGTACGAGCACATCCACTCGTGTATGAATCGTGCCATCCCAAATAGAACCAAGATGCTCTTCTCCAAAAAAAGGAAGCCAATCTGGTGGTCCCCTGCTATAAACAAACTATACAACAGAAGGAAGAAACTGTTGCAGAAAAGAGGAAAATCCCAGAATGCAAAAAACTCCCTCACCAGCCTCAGTAAGAAGCTGAGATCCCTCATAAAATCCTCAAAAGCTAGTTACGAAAATAAAATTGCCAAAGATTCCAAAGAGAACCACATGGCATTCTATAGTTATGTCAATAATCTAAATGGCAATGCTCAGATCTGCTCTGAGCTACAACAGAATGGCATTAAATATACTGATCCCAAGGATATTGCCAATATCCTGGCAGATCGATTTAATGCCAACTTCACCCCCTCTCACCCCCTAAAGGGCCCATCTCAATACCAAAAGATTGCCAAATTCTGATAATCACAGCCACACAGGTAGAAACAACACTCTCCAAAGCTAAGAATACAGCATCCATGGGACCAGATGACATCCCAGGCTGTGTACTACATGAACTACAAAATGAACTGGCACCCTACCTAAGTGTCATGTTTAATCATAGCCTCACCTCAGGCTTCATGCCCACTGAGTGGTGCACAGCTACAGTTATACCACTCCACAAGGGAGGAACCGCCTTGGATCCTGGGAACTACCGTCCCATCAGTCTGACAGGCCTGATCTGCAAGGGTATGGAACGCATTATCATGGAACTTATAAACAAAGACATTGACAACCTTCAAACACTGGACCCCACCCAGTGTGGGTTTGTGAAGGGCCGATCTTGTCTCCTGAATCTGATTGACTTCTTCGAATTGGTCTCCAGAGCTGTGGACGAGGGTAAGGTGGTCTACACAGCCTATCTGGACCTTGCCAAGGCCTTTGACACCATCCCCCACTCTGGAATCATAGATAAACTTACTAAGCTGGGCATAAATCCCTACGTCACTC
Organism: Protopterus annectens; assembly: GCF_019279795.1. Lineage (NCBI taxonomy): Eukaryota > Metazoa > Chordata > Ceratodontiformes > Protopteridae > Protopterus > Protopterus annectens. The sequence goes on from NC_056732.1 coordinate 1,807,949,245, forward strand.
AATGGGTTGCCACCTGGCTTACTGACAGAACCCAGACTGTAAAAGTAGCCAACTCCAAATCCAGCTCCAGACAAGTGACAAGTGGAGTACCTCAGGGTTCAGTCCTGGGACCACTCTTGTTTGGCATCTACTTCTCTGAAGTACAGGCCAACACTAAGGGACTCTGGCTATCAAAGTTTGCAGATGACTGCAAACTGGGAGCCATTATTGAATCCCCAAATGATGTGGATATTCTACAAAAGGGCCTTACAGAAACAGATGCCTGGTGCCAAAGCCATGGGCTCAAGCTTAATGCCAAGAAATGTATAGTTATCCCCTTTGGAAAAAAACATGTACCCATGAACTACCACATAGGTGGCAGGGCACTAAATATTGAAAGTGTGATGAGAGACTTAGGGACACAAGTGGACAGTGGTGTCACTTTCGATAACCACATCGCCACAACAGTCAGGAAATCCTTCTATGTGGCACACCTCATCACTAAGGGCTTTTCATCCAGAAAAAAGGAGGTCATTGTCCCACTGTACTCATCCCTCATTAGACCCATTATAGAGTATAATGCCCCATTTGGTATGTACCTCACAAGACATCTGCAACAGCTTGAAAGGCCACAGAACTACCTCACTAAAAGAATCACAGGCCTAAAGCAGATGCCATATGCTGACTGTCTAAAAAAACTCCAGCTATACTCTGTGGCATATTGTCTACTCAGAGGCAATCTCTGCTTAACATACAAGGCCATGTCAAACCCTGAGCTGTTGGACATGCTCCACTTAAAGAAATCCCAATCCCTCAGAGCCACACACTCAAGGGATCTAAACCTTATCATCACAATGAACAAAACATGCTGGAGGGATAGGTTCCTGACCCAGAGACTCCCCATACTCTGGAATAGACTGCCCATACATGTCAAGCAGAGCACCTCATTGGTCCTCTTCAAAAGGAACCTTGATGATTGGATGGGAGATAGGAAATTCACCCCGGGGATCATGTCAGTCGCCCTACTAGACAGGGGCCCAGAGAAGTAAATATTGTGGGAAAAAAATTCCAGGGAATTGTTATGGCTAGACTTGCATAGGTCTTAGGGCAGATAGCCTAGTACCAACCTATGAACCTATAATACACAAGCTCATAGTAGTGGTACATGCATGGATTACAAGTTATACATAGTTATTCAAGCATAGACAGAACCACTGACTATACATGAGATGCATGGTGGGAAGCAGATACTTTTCTTTGTTTAGGTAGGTATGACTAACTAACAGAGCAGTAAACTCAGACTAGGATGTAGTAGAGAAGCTCAGAAAGAAAGAGAAGAAAGGATGAGACACAGAGGAATAGACAGTGGAGCTAGAGAGTGTGTAGGAGGAGAATAAGATGGGAAACAGAGACTCAAGTTGAGTGACTAAAGATCAACAGTGAGGTGTAGTGAAGGTAAGCCTTTAAAGATGGCAGGTTAAATATCCCCATTGATAACCGTATATCCAGCCAAAATATCAAACTCTGGGCCTTTCCATGAGCCATACATCTGACATATAACCTAAGACTAGGATGTAGTAGATAACTTCAGAAAGAAAGAGAAGAAAGGATGAGACACAGAGGAATAGACAGCGGATCTAGAGAGTGTGTAGCAGGAGAATAAGATGGGAAACAGAGACTCAAGTTGAGTGACTAAAGATCAACAGTGAGGTGTAGTGAAGTTAAGCCTTTAAAGGTGGCAGGTTAGATATCCCCATGTATAACCGTATATCCAGCCAGGATATCAAACTCTGGGCCTTTCCATGTGCCATACATCTGACATATAACCTAAGACTAGGATGTAGTAGAGAACTTCAGAAAGAAAGAGAAGAAAGGATGAGACACAGAGGAATAAACAGTGGATCTAGAGAGTGTGTAGGAGGAGAATAAGATGGGAAACAGAGACTCAAGTTGAGTGACTAAAGATCAACAGTGAGGTGTAGTGAAGGTAAGCCTTTAAAGATGGCAGGTTAAATATCCCCATTGATAACCGTATATCCAGCCAAGATATCAAACTCTGGGCCTTTCCATGAGCCATACATCTGACATATAACCTAAGCCCAAAGATGGGAGGTACATAAGGGATGTACTGGGGGGAATTACCTCAGAACTTTTTTGCCACCAGTCCAAAAGCAGGACTACATTTCGCCCTTAGTCTGAGGGTCATATGTCTCATGCTATTACCAAGCCATTTGATGATATAAGTACCCCTTTGGGGACCTTTCTTTTTTTTTTTGTTGGCTATCACTTTTTTGTCCATATCATCCAGAAAATAAAATGTGAATGTGGGAGACAGATTCCACATTAAGACCATCACAATAAGTGCTTATTTTGGCTAGGTGCAAAATATATCCATAGGGCGTGTACGATTTTTCAGTCTTTTTTACCTAAGACTCTACATAACTGCCTTTCTTCTTTGGCTTCTTGCATACTAGATGATGTTGGCTGAATGCCATGACATCCAGCCACTTCTAAATAAGAAGCTTAAGAAACTTAAACCTGAGGCTTCAGCTGTCCATCCCCTACTGGATGCCCCCCCCCCCCCAGGTCCAGTAATAAGACCTCGAATTGTCAGGTTGCTACATCCACCCCCACAACCACCAGTCAGAGGTTAGTGTGGGGTAGGCTGTCTGCATGTCCACTGGGACTGATCCAGTGTCCGGTATAGACAAGAAGAGGGAACTAGGCTAGTCATTTACAATGGGCCTTGGGTATTCCTGATATGCTTGCCGGAAAAGAAAAACCTGGCTCCTTAATCAAAGTTTGTTAAGGCTCTGACTCTTCTGTGTGCAGGTGGACATCCCTGCAAAGCCAAAGAAAACTAAACATACTCCCCCCCCCTCTCTCTCTCTCTCTCTCTCTCTCTCTCTCTCTTGTTATTGGGAATTTCTGAAAAGGAATGGCAAGACTTTACCTAAGGGCATTTAAAGCTCTTTTGCTCCAAAACTTCATTATTTCCAGGCTCTAACCACTGTTGTGGCTTCTTTTTCTTCTACTACTGTGAAAAGAGGGAGAGATTTGAGGAAGACTAAGACTCTGATGAAGATTCTCTTGCTTACATTTTTCAGATTCACTATTCCTTGGCTGTAGCCTCTTAAGAAGAAGATTATTTCCCCTGATTATCCTTTAGAGGAACTTCTTCTGAAGGCATTATAGCAAAAATAATGCTACATTTTAAATGGGAAGGCTCTAAATTATCTTATGCCCTACAAATATATTATACTGTTTCTCCAGTCCTGGAAACTATATTAGACACTTTTATTGCTGTTTACCTGAATTCTGTGTCCAAGCTGACTCCCTATTGAAATGACAGCACTCCAAATGCTGAGTGCCAAAAAGCTGGAAAAAAGACCAAAAACATGGCAGAAGAGTCTTCTTCTTCTTTCGGCTTTTCCCGGTTAGGGGTCACCACCACAGATCACCTGTCCGCTCATGACTGGCAGTGGAGTTTTACGGTGTCGAGTTGCCAGCCCGGCGCCCAACCTTCCACAGAAGGCACACACATGCACATACTCATGCCTAGTGCCAATTTAGAGTATCCAATCCACCAACAGCATGTCTTTGGGATGTGGGAGGAAACTGGAGCACCCGGAGGAAACCCACGTGACCACAGGGAGGACATGCAGACTCTGCACAGAAGGCACCCCAGCCGAGGATCAGACCAGGGAACCTCTTACTGTGAGGTGACAACGCTAACCGCTGCACCACCACGGCCGCCCAAAAACATGGCAGAAGAGTGAATTTCGAAAATCTCTCTTCTCCTTAAAACTTCTTTTTGCATGGGGGGGACCCCCAAATATATATATATATATATATATATATATATATATAAATAACTCAGGAGTGTGCTGTAATAAAATATCAAAAATCCAGCAAACAGCACAATTAACAAAGCCAGGGCCAGCCAATATCTAGTCCCAGTATACCTTCAGCATATGTATCAAATGCTGAACAAAAGCATAAATGAAAAAATTCAGCGTAGTTCAAATGCTGAAAATAATTCCAATAACTCAGTTTAACAGCTTGCCAGCATTTCAGTAGATGTGCATAAAGAACATGCTCCAAGATGAATAGCTAAAAGTATAGACACATTTATTCAGCTTGCAGAAATAAAAACAATAAAACTGTAGAGGGATAAGCGCTTTTGGGTTACTCCAAACAACCCTTCTTCAGATCCATATAACTTGTGTCTCTCAAGTATCTGATTTTTAAAATGTTTTCAACCAATGAACAGCTAGCTTCAATTTGACGTGTCATACATGTCTCTTCAATCTCTGCCCTTTCAGGGCAGGTTTCATAGGGAAAGCTGTATTGAGCCCAGGTTTTTGATGTGCTCTCAGTTTCCCTATCCAAAGCATTTCTTCTTGTTCAAGTCTATTATTCACATCACCCCCCTCTTTGAAATATATTTGATATGTAAAACTCTAAATACAAAACTATGTCCTTCATTATCTCTAATATGCTTGGCCAAGGGATTTTTATAGTCTTTAAGTCTTATATCACTGATGTGTTTGGACTGTCTCTTTTTCATTTGTCGTATCATTTTTCCGACATAGAAATTGTCGCATACAAGGCAAGTGGCTAGGTATATGACATTCTTTGTAGTGCAATCTGCATAAAAATTACTAACATATCTCTTTTTAGTAACTGGCTGCTCGAAATAGCCATCCGTACATATATATCTGCACATGGTGCACCTTCTACATGGAGAAGTTCCTTTTCTCCTTGAGATAGTGTGTGATTCCACTTCATTATCTTTACATATTATTTGCTTTAAGTTCCTTGCATTTCTGAAACAAAACTTAGGTTCTTCTCCCAGGACCTCTTTACATTCTTCTCTTGACATAAGTATCTTCCAATTCTTTTTCACTATGTTACATACTTCTTCTGTGTCAGTTGTATGGGTAAGCACCATTTTCAGTTCTTTATATGGACACATATTGATTCATATTCTCTTGTTTCCCTCTTAAGTACGGTCTGCCTTTCTCATTCCTTTCCAAATCTACTTGTTGTCTCATACTCAGCTCCTCTTCTTCTCTATACCCTCTTGCCTTCAGATGTTCCGACATGTCATCCATCGCCATTGCAAGAGTTGTGTCGTCCGAATGTATCCTGGACGTTCTTAAGAACTGTCCCCTCATGATGTTCTTATGGGTGTATCCTGGGTGCATACTACTTCTTGGTATAACACTATTTTTCCAGCAATCCTTTCTATACAGACTAGTTTCTATTTTCCCTTCTCCATCCTGTGTGATCCGTACATCAAGGAAGTCCATCTGCACATTACTGTGGGTGTGATATAAATGTCGTCCACAAACCTTAAATATACTTTTAAGTGGTTCTTCCATGGGTTATCTTGATGTATTACTCTATCCTCCCAATGCACCAAATGTGGGAAGGTGACGTTGACGAATTCAACAGATTCCATATATATTTGGAGAACAGTACGAACTTTTTACAGTTCACTGTGACCCACAGTGATGTGCAGATGGACTTCCTTGATGTACAAATCACACAGGATGCAGAAGGGAAAATAGAAACTAGTCTGTATAGAAAGGATTGCTGGAAAAATAGTATTCTACCAAGAAGTAGTATGCACCCAGGATACACCCATAAGAACATCATGAGGGGACAGTTCTTAAGAACGTCCAGGATACATTCGGACGACACAACTCTTGCAATGGCGATGGATGACATGTCGGAACAACTGAAGGCAAGAGGGTATAGAGAAGAAGAGGTGCTGAGTATGAGACAACAAGTAGATTTGGAAAGGAATGAGAAAGACAGACCGTACTTAAGAGGGAAACAAGAGAATATGAATCAATATAAGTGTCCATATAAAGAACTGAAAATGGTACTTACCCATACAACTGACACAGAAGAAGTATGTAACATAGTGAAAAGGAATTGGAAGATACTTATGTCAAGTGAAGAATGTAAAGAGGTCCTGGGAGAAGAACCTAAGTTTTGTTTCAGAAATGCAAGGAACTTAAAGCAAATACTATGTAAAGATAATGAAGTGGAATCACACACTATCTCAAGGAGAAAAGGAACTTCTCCATGTAGATGGTGCACCATGTGCAGATATATATGTACGGATGGCTATTTCGAGCAGCCACTTACTGAAAAGAGATATGTTAGCAATTTTTATGCAGATTGCACTACAAAGAATGTCATATACCTAGCCACTTGCCTGGCATGCGACAATTTCTATGTCGGAAAAACGATACAACAGATGAAAGAGAGACTGTCCAAACACATCAGTGATATAAGACTTAAAGACTATAAAAATCCCTTGGCCAAGCAAATTAGAGATAATGAAGGACATAGTTTTGTATTTAGAGTTTTACATATCATATATATTTCAAAGAGAGGCGGTGATGTGAATAATAGACTTGAACAAGAAGAAATGCTTTGGATAAGGAAACTGAGAGCACATCAAAAACCTGGGATCAATACAGCTTTCCCTATGAAACCCACCCTGAAAGGGTGGAGATTGAAGAGACATCTATGACACGTCAAATTGAAGCTAGCTGTTCATTGGATGAAAGTATTTTAAAAATCAGATACTTGAGAGACACAAGTTATATGGATCTGAAGATGAGTTGTTTGGAGTAACCCGAAAGCGCTTATCCCTCTACAGTTTTATTGTTTTTATTTCTGCAAGCTGAATAAATGTGTCTATCCTTTTAGCTATTCATCTTGGAGCATGTTCTTTATGCACATCTACTGAAATGCTGGCAAGCTGTTAAACTGAGTCATTGGAATTGTTTTCAGCATTTGAACTACTCTGAATTTTTTCATTTATGCTTTTCTTCAGCATTTGATACACATGCTGAAGGTATACTGGGACTAGATACCGGCTGGCTCTGGCTTTGTTAACTGGATTTTATATGTATATATATATATATATATATATATATATATATATATATATATATATATATATATCAGATTCGGGACTCTTTGTAGGGGGTCCCGACATTTCAAGTAGTTATCATTCAAGTCCCCTGATCACAAAAAGCCTGACAGGTTTGCAGATTTCATGATAAAGTATCTCAACAAATATCCTTTCTCTGACATGCCTGTCATTTCTTTCTCTACAGACAAGGCCACCAAACTGATTTCTTCCCCTAATGTCTTGTCTACTGACAAGGAAAACAGAGCCAGGGACAGGTATAGTAAGAAGGTGTACACTTCTGTCACCATGGACTTTCGAGCAATTAGCTATCAGATTCGTATGATGACATACCTCTTATCTCTTTGTAGCCTAGGAGATGCTATCAATTATATGCTGAATTCAGACTACAAGTCTTCTGCGTTTTCCTTGCTTAATTCTGCCTCACAAGCAGCCAGACATTCTGTCAAATGCAGCTGTGATGCTGCTGTAGCTTTTTCCATCTGGCTCAATTCTGCATAGGTACTCTTTGTTGAGGCTGCAGTCCCTACCAGAAGATGTCAAGGCCAGATTATTGTATTGTCCTCTGGGCAGGCAGTTCTTATTTGGTTCTCCAACTGTAGGACTGTTTTAAATCTTTACAAGATAAGGGGAGGATGAGGCAGGATTTGAAACAAATTTTCCTTTTTCTGTACTGAAATTACAGATGAATTACCTGTCTAAACAGCTCCTTTTGTTAGAAGACAACAAAAGCAACCTCAAAAAGGTCAAATGACTAATAAGGGAAGATTTCAAGGGAAATCAAAACAGGGTTCTCCTTTCCTGACAAGCCCACTTCCTTATGTCTGTCTTCAATTGAATTCTTTCCCTTCTCCTTGGACATATTCTCCTCTACAAAAGACTCTTTGGATTGGACAAATGGGTTATCTCCATTATGGAAAATAAATACAAGGTGTCTTTGAGGTCCATAGTCCCCTTTTCAGGAACCCCTTGGCCTTCTCCAGATCAACTGTCTCCTTCTGCTTCTTCCTCTTCTGCAGGGCATTTGATATAAAGGCACTATTCAACCCATGTCTCCCTCTCAGTACAGAAGATTCTACTTCAGGCTGTTTCTGCTTCCAATAAATGAGGGCTGTTAGAGCCCTATTTTAGATCTTTTATGCATAAACATCTTTCTCAGTGTGCCAAGCTTTAAAATGCTAATACTACAGAAACTGCTTTCTGTGATTCTCCCTTAAGCTTTCCCTGGGATCCTGAACTTGAAAGATGCTTATCTCCACATTCCTACTTATCCTGCTTTTAAGAAAGGTTTGAGATTCACTGTGTCTTCACCACATTATCAGTTCTCTTCCTTACCATTTGGTCTTTCTACAGCCCCAAGAATATTTAACCAAGTACCTACTTCCTGTGCAGTTGACCTCATCAAGAGAGATTTTGAGAGCCCTGGGATTCATGGTATCCACTATTCCCACAGTTCAATTTGTCAGGCTACACGAGGAAGCTTCAGTGGTACATCAAGTCCACATGGCTTCAACACTGCCACCTATTAGACTATCAGATTCCTGTCTTTCCCTGCATCAGGAAGGCATTTATATGGTGAATCAACCAGATATTCCTCAGTCCTGGACTTCCTTTTGTGATTTGTACTCCGGCTCAGGACCTATACACAGATGCTTAAGACCTGGCATGGGGAGCCTTTTCCAACAATATCAGCGTTCAGGGGGGAATGGATTGTCAGAAACATAAAAGAACATATAAACTTCAAAGAGATGAAGGCTTTGATTCTGGCTGTTCGCACTCAGAACTATCTCTGGTCCCCAGCCCCCCACCCTGTAAGTATTTACAGAAAATGCCACAGTTTTGTGCAGAATAAAAAAATGAGTGAGTGAAAACTATTTCCATTTGTGAAAGGTAGCCTTGATAGCTTGGGTGGGGGACATGCAGCACAAACTCAGAATGATTCTTCAGGCAGTTTACATCACCTTATCAAAAAAGCACTGGTGCATACTTCTTGAGAAGATCTAAGACAGAACTTTGCAAATTAATGTTGAACAGAGAGGTTGTTTTTGACATTATTCATCAGTGGAGTACTCCACAAATAGACCTGTTTGTCTCCAGCTACAACAGACAACTGAACACATTTTGTTCCGGGGACCTAAACGCACTGGCTTGGAGAACAGGCGCCATGTTTTCTTCTTGGAGGGGATTCCTTTATTCATTCCTTTCTGTACCTGTACTCTCAAGATTCTTTCAAAAAACATGAAAGGGCAAACCAAAAATCTTGCCAATGACTCCCTTTTGGCTCAGACATAGGATCATAGGAGGTTACTAGGTTAATGACCTTATGGCCCTTAAAAGCCTAGCCAAGTTTTACCCTTATTTCCATGATCAGCATCTATCACCCCCTGTCAAAGAGGGACACAGGTGAACCCCCTGGGGTGAACTTACGGTTACCCATCCAATCATCCAGATTGTGTTTGAAGAGGGCCAGTGAGGTGCTCTGCTTGACTTGAAGTGGGAGTCTGTTCCAAAGGTGTGGTAACCTCAGGGAGACAAATATGTCCCTCAAGCAGGTTCTATTAATGTCACATACCAGGTTAAGGCAATTAAACCAAGCAACCCGTGCACCAGTTGACTTACAGTTATGCAGCATTTTCAATAAAGCAGTGTTAAAGACTGCCTCATATGCAAGACAGAGATCACCTCCGAGCAGTCTGTATGAAAAAGAATAAATTGACAGTGATTTTAGATGGTTCTCATAGGACAGATGCTGAAGAACTTAAATTTTCCTTGCAAGGAATTTTTGGGGTCTCTCCATTTGCTGCAGGCGCTTGGAAAGCTATATACCAAAAGGGGCATTGTACTGAATTATTGACCTGATGAGGGAAGAGTACAGGGAGGTTATAACTTCTTTTTTTTCTGGAGGCAATGCCCTTACTTATGAGATGAGCACTATAGAATGCCCTTCTTACTACTGTGGAGACATGGTGATCAAAGGTAAGGTTGCTGTCAACCTGTGTGCCCAGGTCTCTCACCACTGAGTGTGTACTTAGGGTGTTGTTATTGATGTAGTGGCTAGCAGGAACATTATTACTCTTACCAAAAAGGATGATAATACATTTTTTTTTAATTGAGTTTAAGGCCATGACTTTGGCACCAGTCATTTGTTTGTGTAAGACTCGTTTGTAGGATGTTGAAATTGTTTGGCGATTCTATGATTGCTCCCAGTTTGCAATCATCAGCAAACTTTGTCAGCCACAGACCTTTAGTTTTATCTTGCACTTCATTGAAATAGATTCCAAACAGTAGAGGTCCCAGGACTGATCCCTGTGGATCACCACTGGTTACAGGTCTGCTGTTGGAGGTGGTTGGAGGTGGATTCCTCTATTTTTACTATATGGGTTCTATCAGTGAGCCAGTTTGTGACCCATCCAATGATATAAGGGTTGATACATAGCTGGGTGAGTTTGTTAATTATGCCTGAGTGGAGGATAGTGTCAAAATCCTTAGCTAAGTCTAGGTAGAGATTTCTCCTCATCAAGGGCCCCAGTGACTGTCTCGAAGAAGTCCACCAGGTTTAACAGGTATGATCTCCCTTTGACAAATCCAAATTGAGTAGGATCAAGTGTCTGGAGGTTACCAATGTGATTTGCAGATAAGGCTAGTCAGGCTAATAGGTCTATAGTTCCCGGGGTCAGTGGAATCAACACCTTTGTGCAAGGGGATAATGGTGACCTTTTTCCATTAAGCTGTAAAGAAGCCAGTGCTTAGACTATGATTGAAAATAGTACCCAATGGCATTGCTAATTCTTGTTTAAGCCCATGTAGGACACAGCCTGGGATGTTATCAGGTCTCATGGATGCTGTGCTTTTGTTTTTTACCTTAGAGAGGGTGTTCATGACCTGCTCTTTAGAGATACAGGGGAGAGGACAGGTGGTAGGGATGTCTTGGGGTAAGTGTGGCAGGGAAGGGGGAGTGACATTTTCACAGAACCTGTCGGCTAACAGGTTAGCAATATCCACAGGCTTGGTATATGTGATATCATCAACTACCGGTTCGGCACAAATATGAGCCTTTCCTTTTAGGTTATGAATGTAACTAAAGATAGCCTTATGATTGTCCTTAGTTGAGAAAGCTAACTTGGATTCATAGTTAGCTTTGGAGGACTTCACAAGAAGTCTTATTTGCTTGTTTAAGATGGGGGAGTGTTTACAGTTTGAGGCACACTCCCTCTTGCTTCTTAGACAGCAATTTCTTCCTCTTATTGTAAAGCCTGCTAATGGCAGTTATCCATCAGCCAGGTTTGCTCTTCCTCGATGAACTTATTTTGGTCCTATCAGGTATGGCAGCATCAATGCAGTTGTTCGGGTATTTGTGTAAAGCATTTGTATAGAACTCGGTATAGCTGCCAGTTCCATCTGAGGGAGGAGGTGCAGTGAAGCCATCCCAGAAGAGTTATAATCTGTTTTGGAGAAGTCTTTTTTTAGTTTAGTTTGTGCTACGGGGGTGGGGGTCAGGTGTGATAGTAACTTTGAATGAGACTGATTTGTGGTCACATCTCACCAGAAAAGAACTCACAGTGGGGGTGCTACAGTGGTCCTCCATATTGGTAAGCAGTAGAACCAGGATGTTGGCACCCCTTGTGGGGGTGTCAATCAGCTGGTCCAGGGCATTGGAGTTAATGAAGTCGAGGAACCTTTGGGCAAGAGAGTCTGAGCATGAGTAATTTACCCAGTCAATGGATGGGTAATTAAAGTAGCCCAAAACCATGGTGTTCGGATGTATGTTGATAGACTCAAGTAGACCAAACTAGGCAAATTGGGTGTCCTGAGTTATGGAGGGGGTCCTGTAGCTGGCAATGACTTGAACAGGTGTCCTAGCAACAGTTAACTGCACCTGAAGTATCTCCAAGGAATCAGACTATTTAAGCAATCTGGAGGTGTATTTATCTTTAATGACTACTGATAAGCCACTTCCTTTAGTTTTCATGCCTTAAATACTGTTTCCCCTTATTTTTACGTGGCCAAGTGTAATTATTGTAAGTCATCCCAAAGGATGGACTTGCTGTCATCATAAGGGCTCTCTCGTTCACCCCCATCTCCAAACTCTGCAATTAACTTTTGGGTGACAAGAGTTTTGATTACTTTTTAGGCACCATTTTTCTGAAGGATATGCTCCAGGCTTTACAGGAAGCTAGAAAGCCTGCTAACAGAAAATATCATGCAGCTAAATGGAAGAAATGTTTTGTGGTGCAAAAAGAACCTTTTACAGTGGATATCCCTAATCTTCTCTCCTATCCGTCTGTGCTGCTCACTTCTGGATTGACTTATACTTTAGTTAAAGCCAATTTCCCTGACATTTCTACTTGTTTATCTATTGATCTATGACTTTCTTCTTGAATTGAGGTCAAACAATTTCTAAATGGTATCCTTCACATTAGCCTACCAAGAAAACGTATTTCTCGCACTTGGCATGTAAATTATGTGCCAGAAAAATTGTCCTTGCATCCTTTAAGACTGCCGCCAGTTCTTCCCACAAGCATTGTACCTGGAAAACTCTAGTTCTTGCTGGTCTGACTTCTGGCAAGAGGGTTTCTGAACTGTAGGTGTTTATTATGGCCCCTCCTTTTCTGATTTTTCTGTTATAAACAACATTTTTAATGAGCTATCCTTAAACCAGTCTATCAACTTTCTTTCTCCCCAAAACAGAGGAGAAATGATCTTTCATTCCTTGGATGTACATTGGCAGCTCAGAGTTTACTTGGACAAGACTAAAGACATCAAAAAATCTGACCAGGTTTTTGTTTCTTTTCAAGAAAAGAAATTAGTCTTGCCAGTTTCAAAACAAACCATTTCTTCCTGGATTCCAAGGGCTATTATTGCAGGATTATAGGAGGTTACTAGGCTACTGGTCCTGAGGCCCTTATAAGCCTAGCCAAGAGTTTAGCCCATGTTTAGACAAATCAGCACCCAATGCTCCTGTCCAGCGGGTGGAATCCCAGGGGTATATTTTCTGTTTCCCATCCAGTTATCCAGGTTGCACTTAAAAAGGGGTAAAGAGGTACTCTGCTTGATTTGGAGAGAGAGTCTATTCCATAGATGTGGGAGTCTCTGGGAAACAAAACTGTCCCATCAACAAGTCTCGTTGATGTCACAGACCAGGTTGAAGCCACACATGTGGGTTACTCAAGTGGAGCTCGAGTTACGGATATGCAGCAGTCCCATCAAGGTGGGGTCCATGATCACCTTGTATGCAGACAGAGGACATCTCTGAGGAGTCTGTATGAAACTGAGTAGAGGGATAGGGCTTTTAGCCTATCTGTGTATGGTAGATGTTTGAAGCCCTGGATTCTCCTGGTGAGGAACCTCTGTGGTCTCTCCAGCTGCTGCACGTGCTTTGCGAGGTACATGCTGAAAGGACCATTGTACTCAATATTTAGCCTTATAAGGGAAGAATACAGGGATGTTATGACCTCCTTGTCCCTGGATGAGATACCTTTACTTATGAGGTGGGCCATGTAGAAGGCTTTCCATACAAAGGAAGCAACATGGTGGTCCAAAGTCAGGTTGCTGTCAACCTGAGTGCCCAAATCCCTCACGACTGATTGTTTGCTTAGGACATTGTTATTATTGTGATAATTTGTGGGGACATCACTCTCCTCAAAGGGGACGATGATGCATTTCTTGGTATTCAGCTTGAGGCCATGTTTTTGGCACCAGTCATTTGTCTGAATGAGACCCTCTTGGAGGATGTCCACATCATTAGGGGAATTGATGACAGCACTAGCTTGCAGCCATCTGCAAACTTGGTCAGCCATAGCCCACTGGTTTTGGTCTGCATCTCAAAAAAGTATATCCCAAATAACAGAAGCCCCAAGACCAAATCTTGAGGTACACCGCTTGTTACAGGTCTACTGCTTGAATTGGCTTCCCCTATTTTGACTACGTGGATTCTGTCAGTGAGCCAGTTTGCTACCCTTCTGGTAACAAATGGATTGATGCCCAGTTGAGAAAGTTTATCTATTATGCCTGAGTGGGGAATAGTGTCAAAGGCTTTGGCCAGGTCCAGGTAGGCGGTGTGCACCGTCTTCCCCTCATCCATGGCTTTGGTGACTGTCTCAAAGAAGTCGACCAAATATGGCAGACATGACCTCCCCTTGATGAAGCCAAACTGTGTGGGATCAAGTGTTTGGCGGTTGCCAATGTCCTTGTTAATGATGTTCATGATAATCTGTTACATGGCCTTGCAGATAAGGCTAGTTATGCTGATGAGTCTATAATTTCCTGGATTGGTGGACATTCCACCTTTGTGCAAAGGGATGACAGTGGCTGTCCTCCACTCAGCTGAGACAAAACCACTACTCAGGCTTTGGTTGAATAGGGTGCCTAATGGTGCTGCAAGTTCCTGCCTCAGTTCACGTAGGATGCAGCCTGGGATGTTATTGGGACCCATGGAGGTTGTATTTTTTTGCCTTTGAGAGAGCAATGATGACCTGTGCCCTAGATATAAGGGGAAGGGGCAGGTACTGGGGATGTCCTGATTTACTGATGTGAGAAGAGAGGGGTAAAGTTTTCGCTGAATCTGTCAGCCAGCAAATTTGCTATATCTATGACATTTGTATAGGTGGTGTCCTTGACCACCAGTTCTGAACAGATCTGGGTACTTCCTTTGAGGTTGCAGACATTTTATTTATTTATTTATTGACATTTGTTAACCGGGTTTGTCCATCTGGGCTTGTGGCCCATTTTCAGTGGAGACCCGAGGAGAAAGCTCCAGTAATACATTTTAAAATAAGTACAATTTTAAACAATATTGATATAATAGCAGTTATAGCAAAATGATTCACATATGTTGGGTTACATGCATAAAGTTAAAGTTGCATTAAAAAAAAGCTAAGTGACAATTTTACATTGATATAGTTCAATAGGTCAACAATAAACATTTTTTGTTTGTATAAAATTGTGCAAATGCATAGTAGACACATTGGAGAGAGAGGTGTAATGAGGTACTAAGTATGGTCCTTTTGAGGGTACATAAAGGGAAGGAAGACTAGGTAGGGTCATGGCAAGGGCAGGTTCCGGAATTGAGAAAGTAAGCTTTTAGTTCATTTTAATGTGTGAGGTGTGAGAGATTGAACGTAAGTCAAGGGGAAGTTTGTTCCAAACATGGGCAAGGGAGTGTTTGTAGAGTAGTTTGCCTACTGACCTTTTTGGGTGGTAGATATCAAGTAATTGTTGGCTAGAAGTACGGAGGGTCCAGGATGGGATGTAGATTGAGACTAAGATAGAGACTAAGATAGAGATGGACAGAAGGAGGGTTTATAAAGAATAGAGTGTAGCATATGAAATTGATGATAGCAGAAATTAGGGAAGTTCAAGCCATTGAAGAGAGTTTAAAGAAATGCAGTGGTGTGAGTTGTATGGGGAGTTAGTAATGAATCTGGCTATTTTATGGTAAGTCTGTTGCAGTTTGTTTAGAGTGGAGGCCTGGATATTGGTAAGAACTGGGGTGGCGTATATGAGGGAGGGGAGGAGGAGTGCCTGGCCCAGGGTAAGTCTAGATTCAGGGGTTAGGAATTTTTTGTTCCGATATAGCAGACCTAGTTTCTGGTTTGTTTTTTTTATACATTGGAGTATGTGTAGGTTGAACTTCAGTTTGTCATCGATAATGACACCTAGGAGTTTTGTGTGGGTGTCAGGTTGAATGTTTGTATTGTTAGAAGATGTAATAAAAAAGGAGGTTTTGTGATGAGAAAGAGAACGGGGAAGGAAAAGTAGGAGTTTGGTCTTTTTGGGATTTAGGATCAATAGGTTGTAAGAGAGCTATTGTTCAGTGGATAGTAGGGCCTGTTGGGTCAGGGAGTGTAGTTCAGGAATGTTATTTGAGATGGATATAAGTGTGGAGTCGTCGGCATACTGAATAAGGGAGGATTCTTTGCATGAGCTGTAAAGATCATTGGTGAAGATGTTAAACAAAATGGGTCCCAAGATGGAGCCTTGGGGAACACAAGTGGAGATGGAAAGGAAAGGTGAGGAGGATGAGAGCCATTTGACAGACTGTTCCCTGCCAGATAGGTAACTATTAAACCAGGCAAGTGTGGAGGGGGATAGGTGGAGATTTGCGAGTTTGGATATTAGTAGAGGATGAGAGACAGTATCGAAGGCTTTGGAGAGATCTAGAAAGAGACAAGAAATTAGTTTATTGTTGTCTAGGGCCTCTGCAATGATATGAGTGAAGGAGAGGAGGGCAGTGGTGGTGCTGTAGTGAGGGCGAAATCCATGTTGGGTAGGGGTAAGTAAGTGGTGTGTGAGGAGATGATTGAGAAGCTGAGTGAATACATTTTTCTAATATCTTGGAGAGCGGGGACAGAATGGCAATGGGTCAGTAGTTTGAGGGGTCAGTGGAGTTTCCACCTTTATGAAGAGGGATAGTGAAGAAAGATTTCCAAAGGGTGGGGACAGTTGATTCCAGAATAGATTAATTAATTAGTATAGATACAGGATAGGCAATTGAGTCAGCAGCAAGTTTGAGGAATGTAGGAGATAGTTTGTCAGTGGAAGGAGAGCAAGGTTTTAGCTTGAGTAGTAGAGATTTGATGTTAGTAATGGGAACTGGCTCAAAAGAAAACAAAGTTGTGTTAGTGGGACTTGGAGTGGTGGGTGTCAAAGTAGAGTTTGGCTTAGAGGTTACCAGATTTTGGATGGAAGAAATAAAGTGTTTATTCAGGAGGGTAGCAGTTTCCTGAGAGGAAGAGTTAGGGTATGGGGAAGGATTAGAGGGCTTTCCAGGATAAAGGATGTTGTTGAGAGTTGACCAAAATTTTCGATGATTGGATTTGTTGTTAATCTGAGCAGAGCTATAGTATAACTTTTTGTCATTACTTGTATGTTTTTTTGCAAGGTTCCTCAGTTGCCTGTATTTTTGAAGAAAAGGTGGTTGTTCAGTTTTAGTCCAGGTTTTCCAAGCATGATCTCTTTGTTTCATAAGTGACCTAGTCTCTTTGGAGAGCCAGGGAGCATGGTTTGATTTTACTCTGATCTTCCTAGAGGGAGCTAAGGAGCTTAGAGTATTCATGAAGATGCTATTGAAAGTGCTTACAGCATCGTTTAGGGGGAGGTGTTTTAGGATGGACCAATCTATGTTGTGGAGAATGGAGTTAAATTGGGACGAATTGAAAGTCGATAGTTTGACAGTCTTTGATAAGGTGGGGTTTAGGAATATGGGGGTAGTGTCTTAAGATGGTGGTAGGGAGATGATCACTGAGGGAGTCAGGTAAGGTGGTGGGATTGTGGTATTGGTGGGAGGAATTGGTAAGGATCCTGTCTATGATGGAACTGGAAGTGGAATTTTTATGGAAGCGAGTGGGAAATGTTATAAGTTGGTGGAAGCCGTGTAGGTGGATACTGAGTTGGGGGGAGTCAGTTGTGAGTTTGGACCAATCAATGTTGACATCACCAAGGATACGTGTCTCATATGGTATGTTGTGGGAGAACCAAGATAGGATGTTTTGTGAAGAAGGCCTTATGATTGTCTCTAGTAGATGTGGCCAATTTGGACTTAAAGTTTGCTTTGGAGGATTTCACTAGTGCTCTTATTTGCTTGTTCAAGCTTAGGAGACATTGCTTCCAATTGGGCACCTTCTCCTTCTTGGTCTTGGACAGCATTTTTTTTCCTTTTTTTATAGAGTTTATTGCAGATGTCCACCAGACAGGTTTACTCTTCCTTGCGGAACATGATTTAGTCCTGTTAGGTATTCCTGATTCCATGCATCTATATAAATGTTCATATAGTGCTTTGGTGTACTTTTGGATATTGGTGCCAGTACCTACAGAGGGGGAAGGGGGCTGTGAAACTGTTTATACCATCCCTCAGGTGGCTGTAATCAGCTTTGGAGAAGTATTTATGTCTGATCCTAGCTAGAGGGGGGTTGGAGAGATGGTAACTTTGAAAGTTACTGCTTTGTGGTCAGATCTTACCAGGGAGCATGATACTATAGGGATGCTACAGTGGTTACTCATGTTGGTAATACCAAGACCAAGATATTGTCATCTCTTGTGGGGGCATCGACTAGCTGTTCCAAGGCATTTGCATTATATTTGTGTGTTTTTAAATCTTGTGTGAATATTTAATTGACTATTAAATATGCTAATTGTGTTCTTATAAATAGGCTGGGTGGGGTAACTATTCTTTGTTCTGAGGAAGCCCTTGTAAGAAGGAGGAAAGAGCTCAACATTGTGAATAAAGTGTGGATTGTTCCAGTTGTGCTGAGTCCTGATTTGTGGTTCCTGTGTTTGTTCTACTTTTGTAACATGGTTTGGAGATTCACACAATATGGATAATTCAGTCTCCAATAATGAACTTATGGAGATACTGCAGCAAATCAACCAACAATTATCCATACATTCCAGTCAAATCAAAGGTTTGATGGATAAGACTGTCGTTTCACCCAATGCCTTTGGAAGCCTTGGGTTTCCCTTAACCCAGCCTACACCGTCAACTCAGCCTGGGCAAGCTGGACAGCCTGGGAGTGAATTTACAGCCAGCCAGGTTGTTTTTTTATTAGATAATCATAAAAATATGTTTAATTCTACCAACACTAACAATGGCATTAATAATGAACCATTGAGCTGGAAGAATAACAACTTTAACTTCCGACTAGAGAAACAAAATAGTGGTTCTATTCAATCTGAATCTTTGACCATGGTAGAGAAGTTAAAAGAATTCGAAAAAAAATCTGTTACGTTTTACGAAATTACAAATGGAGACATCCTATCTGGAAAGGAATATTGAATTAGGACAAATACCTTGTGGGTTACGGGTCTGGCGATACCCTAATGGCATGGAAGAAAATGTCAGCTTATTGACTGAACTACATAAATTGTTCGACTATACAGGACTTGAGATGTTAAAACTTATGGTCAAATATAACACTCAGACACTAGAGAATCTTTCTAAAAATCTTGATGACTCCAATAAAAATATACAGGCTGATTCCACATTTGAACAGTATAAACACATTCATTTTAATGTATTTACTTCAGTGGACAATATTTGTACCCCCATCTTTATGAGGAAAATTAACAAACTGAAACATGACATCAATGAGTATGCAAAAGACAAGGCATAACCTCTTTCTGTAAGTTCCAGGGCTAATGTCAGTGAACGGAATGATTTGAATAATGAGGAAGTGACGATTAACCAGGGTAACGCCAAGCAGGCTCAGCGTAATCATGCGTACAATGAGGAAAGTGTACGAAGGTCAGAGCGACTTAAAAATAAAGAACAGCAACCTCATTTTTCTTGAATGGGCTATAGAGATTTTGTGGCACAAGGAGCTAGACCCAAGAGCCAAGTCAACGACAGAATAATTAACAGCTAAAGAACTTGGACTTGATTAACAACACTAGCCAGCATGTAAGTAGGTGCAATCATAATAATTTTTTTGATTGTTGACCATTTACAAACTGGCAATACTAATCAATCACTGTGTTTTCATAGCAATTTAGCTGATTTTCCCGTTAACCTTAGTGGCGATTGCCAAGTACTTAGTGTTATGGGCCCCAGTGACCACAAAAACAAAAATATCAATGATAGTATTGGTGGTGTTCAGGCTGATTTCGTAGACATAACTAATGAATCAGTTGACACTTTTGATTTAGTATTTAGTCTTGCAAGTGATGGTACTACATCTCCTGTATGGTCGGGAGACCCCAACTTATCGATGCATTATATAACTGTTAACAGCGACGTAGAATTTAATGGCAGTTTAAAAACAAATTCAGAATTTATTGATGTTTGCGACAACACACAAGCTTCTGGGAGTATTAGCAGCAATTTTAATGATGATGTCACGCTGTTTAATATGCAAGCAGTTCATAATAATTCTCGTATGGATGACATGAATTTTGTTGAAATAGGAACTACTGAAGCATGTTGTTACATGGCTGATGTTTTAGACAGTACACAGGATGCTGCTAGGGTCGACAATGTTATTAGTAACGGTCAGAATTTGTTATAGCTGGAATCAAAAATCTTGATACTTTTGTGGGTTTAAATAGCTTGGTTAGTGTTGATTTTAGTATTTATGAAATACCTACTTATTTTATGGTAGACATGGAAGCAGCCTTCAATATGGTGGAAGAAATTCCACCAATAACCGAACCGCAAGTAGTTTTTAATGATGCCCATGATTTCAAGGTGTGTAATTATTCAATCAAAATCATAGGGGTTGAGCATGCCAATTTACTAGCGAAAGGTTTTACCTTTGTACCTAGTAGAAGAGGCAATTTAGCCAACACATTGATAGCCTTAAAGTGTTTTACACGTAAAGTGAACCTAGGAGTATGGTTTAATGAACATGACAGTGCTTATGAAACATATGCTAATGGAAAAGGGCTTAAGAAGCCGAGTATATTCAATCCCCATATGAATAATTTGGTGAAAATCTACGAGAAAGTGTGTGAAAATGAGATCAGGCAAGCTTATAATAGAAATTTAGGTAAAAAATACACAAGTAATCTTACTGATGTAGAAGACACAATATTAAAATAGTTGGCAATGGATAAATCTGTCCGTATAATGAAACCAGATAAAGGAAGTGGTGTAGTTATTATGGACAAAAATGATTATCATAATGGAATGTATAAATTACTTATGGATGGAACATATGATGAAGTTTCACTTAATGAGATACATATCGCATACAAAAAAAATAGATATGTTTCTGGAAGATATGTTGTTCCAAGGACAGATTAGGGAAGATGATTACAATTATATGCATAATGTTTATCCTATGATATTGAATATATTCGGTATACCTAATATCCACAAGGGCCTAAATAATATCAAATGTAGGCCCATTGTGGATGGTAAAAGATCTAAAACACATTTCATAAGTAAATATTTGGATTTTCACCTTCAGAAGGGGCTCAAGGCCTTTTCATACATCACAAAAGATTCCTGGCAGTTTCTTGAGAAATCAGACAAAATAGTGATCAACCAGGAAGTTATTACGATGATTATAGATGTGTACAATTTATTTACAGTGATTCCGCACACAACTGGCTGTGACTGGTTGGAAATACAGTTACTTAAGGTTTGATCAGGATAGCATTAACAAATTTATAACACTTATGGAAATAGTATTGAAGCATAATTACATCTTTTTTGATGGGCAGTATTTTAGGCGGCTAACCGGAGTTGCAATGGGAGCTGCCTGTGCCCCGGTTTTTGCAAATTACGTTATGTCTTTCTGGGAGCAACAACATATTTTCGAAGGTCCATTTGTCTCCAAGATAAAGTATTATACCTGTTACCTTGATGATTTATTTGTAATTTGGACAAGTACTGTGGAAGAGTTACACTCATTTCTCATGT
Organism: Protopterus annectens; assembly: GCF_019279795.1. Lineage (NCBI taxonomy): Eukaryota > Metazoa > Chordata > Ceratodontiformes > Protopteridae > Protopterus > Protopterus annectens. The sequence goes on from NC_056732.1 coordinate 1,807,970,538, forward strand.
ATATAAACAATACTGTGGACTTTTTACAGTTCATTCATGCATTTAGTGATTCATACATTTCATATCTTGATCTGGATTTGACCTTTGACAAAGGTAACAATACATTATATTCATCAATATATAGGAAGCCTACTTTTTCAGATTCTTATCTCAATTATAATAGCTGGCACCCTTTTTTTCAAAAAAGGTCTATTGTAAAAGGCCAGATGGTGCGAGCTGCTAGAATGACTACAAAGGAGGTTGATTTTATTATGGAAGTGCAACTCATAAAACAGTTGTTTTTAAAGTGAGGCTATCCTATTGAGCTACTGAACAATATATTTGATGAAGTAAACAAACGTAAGGTTGTTTTTTACAATCCACTATTAGCAGGTGGACATGGGGTGAGACTTTGTCAGCAGAAGAGAGATCTTTCAGTTGATGGTAATACTTTGGTCAGTTTTATTACCACCTTCAATTTGGATACATCAGATGTAACAGACATCATTTCAAATAATTGGGGTAGTTTGCAGTCTGACCCTAACATTGGATAAAAGGTGGGTAAAGCACCCATGTTGGTATACAGGAAGGACACATCCTTCAAAAACATTCTGGAAACTGCTGAATACATGACAAGTAGATACACCAATAGAAAGAAAGGGAATTTTAGGTGTAATATGTGGAATTATTGCTCTTTTATATTGGAAACTCCTGAGGTATTTAGATTGAACAATAGGAGCATATCGATTCATGGGCATTTTAATTGTTGCAGTTCTAATGTGGTTTATTTGGCCAAGTGTATCCAGTGTCCAACGTTTTATATTGAGACAACTAGCAGACAGCTTAAAAACAGAATGGCTGAACATTTGTTGGATATTAAGCATGATAAACCCACTAATACTCTTAGCAGACATGTACATGATCATAAAGATCACAAGTTTAAGTTTTTAGTCATTCAACAGATAGCGAAAGATTTACAAGGAAGAACTTTAGATATTCACTCGGATATGTATGAGCTTAAGTGGCAGTTGCAACTGAATGCAACCGAATATCCAGGAATTAATAAAATGACAGCTATTTCATGTGTTTTAAAATTGAAAAACATTTTAGGTTAAACGTTGGTTTTATCCATTAACTAGATATTATATATTTATTGAGATACATGCTATTTTTTAACAGTATTTCCATTTTATATATATATATATATATATATATATATATATATATATATATATATATATATATATGTATATATATATATGTATATATATATATATATATATATATATATATATATATATATATATATATATTTCTGTGTTTTTAAATCTTGTGTGAATACTTAATTGACTATTAAATATGCTAATTGTGTTCTTATAAATAGGCTGGGTGGGGTAACTATTCTTTGTTCCGAGGAAGTCCTTGTAAGAAGGAGGAAAGTGCTCAACATTGTGAATAAAGTGTGGATTTTTCCAGTTGTGCTGAGTCCTGGTTTGTGAGTACTCATGTTGGTAATACCAAGACCAAAATATGATCATTTCTTTTGGGGGTATCAGCTAGCTGTTCCAAGGCATTTGCATTAACAAAATCAAGGAATCTCTGGGTATTTGTGTTCTGGCATGAGTAGTTCTTCCAATCTATGTTTGAGAAGTTAAAGTCACCCAGGTTCAGGGTAAAGGGTTCAATCTTGATAGATTTGAACAGGCCCATATAAGCAGATTGGGCATCTTGAATCAGATTTGGGGACTGGTAGCTAGCTATGATTTGAATAGGGGTCTTGTCAATGGTTAACTGTACCTTGAGTGTCTCCTGCATCATACTGTTTGACTAGCCTGGAGGTATGTATGTCTTTAATGTATATTGAAACTCCACCTCCTTTGGCTGCACTGCCCACAGTTTGGGGTCTGAATGTATGATAGGATGAGTAACCAGATAAGGCTGGGGTGCTCTCCACATCTTTGAACCAGGTTTCTGTGACTGCACAGATGTCAGCATTTTCCTGGGTTAGGAATGCTTACAATGAGTGCAGTTTATTGGTTAGATTCCTAGCATTTAGCAGCATGACCTTTAATTTGTGTTTTGTTAAAATGTTTATGTTGGTAGTTTTAACCTCATCACTTTTCCTAAAAAAAATGCACTATAGGGGAGGCAAGAGCCTCTGCCAGAAGCCTGAAGCCCAGGAGAGACAGATGCAAGCCATCTCTGGCAAAGCATCATGGTCTGTTGATCTTATCTTCCCAGGCTGTCAGGTACTGAATCCCCCTGGAATGACACCAGAAACTAAAACAATTGTTAAAGTCAATCATTTTCTGTTTGGATTGAGGCATCATTCTGGGTTACAGCAGAACATTGCTTAAGGCTAGGGACATACTTACCTGGGACACAATCAGTGAGTTAAATCATGTCTCTCTTTGTATAGTCCAGAGAGGTACATCTCAAGTCATTCATACTAACATGGACTATGACAGTCATAACAGTACCTGTTGTTGAGAGACTTGAGTGTGTATGTGATATGGTGAATTCTGGCACCTGACAGACAGCTAACTGTGCATTTCTCCTTATCCAGCCTGGTGAGAGGCACATCTGTGTGTCTCATAATGGAGTCTCCTATGACTAATATGTTGGGTTTATGGTGAGGCACAGGTGTGTGGACTATGCATGGTATGTGGTGTGGAGAGCTGTGGAGATTGCATGTGTTTTTGCCTCGGAGGTCTCCTTTGTTTGGGTATGTTTATGTGGAGGACCTCCGCATATGTAGGTGTGTGTTGTGTAGGTGTGAGTGGTGTTTGAGGTATAGTGATTGTGTTGACAACCTTTTTGGTGTCAGATATACTGGCTTGAGGGGGAGAGAGCTTGGACTCTAGGTTCCTACTGTAATTGCATCTCTCACAAATTGTGCTCCTAGGTGGTAGTAGTGTATGGTTGTCCATGTACAGGAGGCAGTTGCTGCACTGTCTCAGAATGCCCATATCAACCAAACTGGCAGGAGAAACTGTAGGAAACTGTCCATCCATATTTGTCAGAATCTGAGGGAGAAAGGCCAGGGAAAGCTAAGGGGTGGACCTAAAGCCCAAGTGCTTAAACCAAAACTAAGAGCTTAGAATAACACTTAAGAATAGCACTTAATTTAGACAGACTATAAACAAGCAGTAATAAATGCAACAGAAAAGATGCAGTTGAACACTTTAGAGAACAGGCAGCAAGTAGCAGGAAAAAGCAAAGCAAGATGAAATAACAGAGTAGTAGGATGAAACACAAATTAGAAAAATATAAGCAACTGAATAAAGTGCCTTTTTTAATAAAGTAAAAAGGGAGAGAGCAGGAACAGAAGATAATTCAAGGTTACGAGACAAAGGGGTTTGGCCTTCACAAATTATCTATGTATTAGGTAGCATGAGCAATGGAGATGGGACTGGGAGGAGTGTCCCACATCAAATTTACAATAGGGATGGGCAAGTGCAAAAGCCACCAACTTTAAGAACACAACAGCAATAGAGTGGGAGGGTTGGAGAAAAACAGTTTCAGCACATATCAGAAAACAAAATTCTACCAGCAAATATATAAATAATTCAGTCAAGAAAAAGCAAAGACAGTGCAGAATCTTAACAGTTAAAGTGCTAAAAAATATAGTTATTAGCTCTATATTTCCAGATAGTTTGAGAAGCAGGAAAAAACAACAGCCAGTATATCCAAAACGAATTTATTCTCAGTAGATTCTCTAGCGCCTCGGCTCCACAAAGCCTTCAAGGAGTAACTCACAATAGATTTGCAGTTAACATTTATACACACCCACATTTGCTCATTATACAATTAAGACCAAACAATCAAATACTAATGCACTTAAAAAAACAATTATACATTTAAATCACACTCTTCCAGCAGCAATCAGTATTCAGCCCCTTAGGTGTCAGTGTCTGATACTTTAAAATAAAAATCAACTATTTTTTCAATAGTTCATATCTTATTTTATCCTCACTAGCTTCCTTTCTTATAATTTGTTCTAAAATAGATACTCTAAAACTATCACTCTCAGAATTGTGATATTCTATAAAATGTTGTGCCAATGGGCTTTCTACTTTCTTATTCTTAATATCTCTCAAGTGCTCCATAATCCTAATTTTAAACATCCTTTTTGTTTGACCTACATAATATTTTTTACACCCACATTTTATAATATAAATGACTTGTTCTGTAATACAACTAAAAGAACCCTTTGGTTTAAAACTTATTCCATTTATACAAGGAAATACATTGTCAACATAAGTACAAATTTTACATTTTCCACAGGCTATAGTGCCTGTACTATTAACAGATCTAACTATATTTTGTATGGGTAATTCAAACTTTATATGCACAACTATGTCTCTAATATTTCTCCCTCTCTTGTAACTAAATTTTAACATCTTACTTGTCATACCATTTAGTTCCTTGAAATTCTGTAAAAATTTCCAGAAATATAATATACATCTTTTTATGTCCTCACTACATATATTAAATATAGATACCATAAAAGTGTCATTTTTACCTATCTCATCCTTACCATTTAACCCAAGGTCATATTTTCTATATCTTTGGGGTCTCCTACGGTATCTTTTATTCAATATTTTGTTTCTACTCATATTTATCAAATGGCTATCATATTTCCTATTTATAAACATTTCACATGTCTTATTAACTTCCTCAAGAAATTCTTCTTTATTGTTACATATTCGAGAAATTCTCAGCAATTCACTATATGGTATTGCTTCTATTACATGCTTAGGATGACAACTGGTACCCATCAGAAATTGATTTAAACTATCAAATTTTGTATGTATCCCAGTAATTATATATTCTCCTGTTATTCCTTTTAAATTAATATCTAAAAAAGAAACACTATCTCCGCTTTGTATCCCATCAAATTTAATGTCAAATCTATTATTTTGTATGTCTTGAATAAAATTATCGCTTTCTGTTTTTCCTCCCTTGCATAAAAAAATCAAGTCATCTATAAATCTAAAATAATACATCACATATTGTTTTACAAAAGCATGTATGTAAATACATTCTGATTCCACCAGACCCATAAAGATGTTGGCATACATGGGTGCAAAGGCTGCACCCATGGCTGTGCCTTGTATTTGATGGTAAGTTCTGTTATTAAAACTAAAATAATTATTTTCTAAACAGAACTTTACCAATTCAATAATATAATGTGTCAAAGGAAAATCTCCCATTTGTTTTAATAATGCTTCTATACCATATTCATTTTTAATATTGGTATAGAGACTGCTAACATCCAATGTTAACCAATACATATTTTCACCCCAAACAACATTTTTTATTTTATACAAAAAGTCAAATGAATCCTGTATATATGATGGAAGTTTAATAGCTTCTTTCAACAATACTTGATGTAAAATCACCCCCAAATTATGTAAAAAATAATTCCTAGCCGAAACAATAGGTCTTCCTGGAGGGTTATTTATATCTTTGTGTATTTTCGGTAGGCAGTAAAAATATGCAGGATCACAATCTCTTATATCAAGCTTATTTTCTACATCTTGTTCGGTCCAGTAACCTAATCTTAAGCCCTTATTAATCAATTGTACATAATTTTCTTTTGCTAATGTAATAAATTCCCCAGACGTTTCTCTATAAACTGTTTCATTTCCTAATAAATCCATACACATTCTCAAATATTGCATAAAATGCATAATCACAATTTTATTGCCTTTATCTGAAGGCTTTACAATCAGCTCATTTTGCTTAGCAAAATTCATTAGTTCTACCCATTCATTCTTAGATAGGTTGAAATTCACATTAGAAACATTCATATTATTTAATAACTGATCAATTTCAAAACCAATCATAGTATGAAAACTCTTAATGCCTTCATGGACAAACGGTGGCATAAATTTACTATTCGTCTTAACCTTAGATGTATCTATTACACAGTAAGCATTCATTTCACTTACACATGATGCAAATGAGTCTTCCAATGAAACATTATTAGTTTCCAATGTGTCACTATCTAAACTATAACTATTAGAATGCAAATTATTATATTCACCACTCTTATTCACAATACAATTGAAATAATACCATAAATTCAGTTTACGAATTAACTGAAAATTTTCAATTTTACATGTATATTTTTTAGGTATAATTGTCGGAACAAACTTCAAACCATGGTTAAGAACTGCATAAATTTCATCCTTCACAAAACAACCAGATAAATTGACAACTTTATTTTGATTATAATATTTACTAGAACTAGTACCACTTTGTCCTTTTGTTATCACGCCATGGTTGAAACGGCCCTCCCCTGTATGCATCTTGTTCCACATAAGTTCTCTTTTGCTGCTGTTGCCTCCCTTGTTGTTTATGCGACCCAAAATGTTCAGGTAGAAAACATTCATCAACCGGTGACAGCAATGGTGGAAATTCTTCATCTCTGTCACTATAACTAGGGACTCTATTTGGTTGCTTCACGTTCTCTTTGCTCAAGCTGTTAGTTCTACCTCGCTGGTTTACGTTTGCATTAGAGTAACCTCTATTAAAACGAACCTGCTGATTGGGTCCTCCAAAGAAAGCCGTACCATTTTCAAAGTCCCGTAGGTCTCTAGTAATTTTATGCACTTTCTGTTCTATAACTTTGCTCTCATGCATAGTAATTTTTTCTTGGATTTCAACTAAGCAGGATTCAAACTTAATTCTGTCCAAAGCAGACATTAAATTAGTGCATAACAATGTTATATCTTTCTTAATATTAGACAGTTTTAGAATGTCCCACTCTATCAAAATTTTTAACCATTCAATGGAACAATGGTGTGCTGCCTTCTCCCATCTGGTTAAAAAGGCTTTATCCGTAGAACATCTAATATTGAATGGTTCCGAAGGAAATTTAACAGCTCTAAGACCTCTGGGTATTATATTGAGATCTACATACCTTTGTAAACTAGTGTAGTTATAGAAGGTCAACATTTCTTTGTCCATTAAATTTTTCAATTTTGACAACAAAGTTTTTACTTCACCCGAATATTCAGTAGATCGCCTCCCAACATGGGCGAAAGGATTACTTTCTCTCTTGCTTCTAGCTTCAGCAAGAAAATGCTCCCAGACCGGAATGCCTGGGTTAGCTTCCACATTACCATCAGTCCGATTAGAACTGTGTTCCATGTTTCGGTTCAGAAAACCCTCTATTGTCCATTGGGAGGTGCCTGAGCTCTCCTCCCTAAAAATTCTGGGTATGTTCGCTCCTGGATCACTGGCCATGAAGAAAAGATGTACCACTCACAACGATAAGAACCACAAGCAAGCACCAAAATTCGATAAAAATATCAGGAAAAAACAACAGCCAGTATATTCAAAACGAATTTATTCTCAGTAGATTCTCTTATAGTTTGAGAAGCACCCTCAGTCAGAACACAAGGAGATTCTAGCAATGATATGTAGGGATTTACGAAAAGGTAATATTTTTATACCAGCAAGACAAAAGCCAAGCCTTTAGACAATCAGATAACACAAAAGCTGTTAGACCAGTTTTACCAACTTTAAGAACACAACAGCAATGGGGGGAGGGTGGAAGAAAAGGTTTTGGCACAGATCAGAAAACAAAATTCTGCCAGCAAATATATGAATAATTCAGTCAAGCAAAAATAAAGATAGTGCAAACCTCTGCTTCTAGCTTCAGCCAAAAAATGTAGTTATTAGCTCTGTATTTCCAGATTGCTTGAGAAGCACTCAGTCAGAATACACATTGACTCTAGCAATGATATTGTTATTCTCATCCTGAAAAATGGCTTCCTTCCTTCCTCTGTCAAGGCTCATTCTACTAGGGCTATAGCTTCCTCTGAGCTTTATTCAAGAGTCTGGATTCTAGAACTATTCTAGAGATTGCTACTTGTCCTGTTTTCACACTTTTATCAAGCAGTACAAACTGGATGTGCTTTTCAGAGCCAGAACAAGGTTTTCCGAGTCCATCCTTCAGGGCCTGCTGGAAGGTAAGGCTGTTCCTTCTTTCTCCTCTTGCTTTCTTTAGTACCTTTAGTACTTTCCCACTGGAAAAGAATACTGTGGCAGTGATCTTTGAAAGACATAGTAAAATTGCGTAAGACCTTACCATAACAGTAGACGTCCTACTGATCACTGTTGTAGTATACAATCCCTCCCTCCTTCCCCCTCTCATCTTGGACCTGTTGTGTCTGTTTAACTGAGGTGGATCCTATCCCTTTCTTTTCTGTTGTGTACATGTACATATGTAAATAGTTACCTCTACTTCTATCCTTGTTTTGTCCTGGTGCAAGCAGTTTGCACTCATATGTCCCTTATGTGTCTCCCGCCTTCAGGCTTATGTCATATGCCACATGTACAACATATGGAAGGGCCAAGGTTTTGGTTTGCTGGCCAGATGTATGACTATCCTTGTTAGGATATCCCATGAGTAAAGAAAACTGCAACAGTGATCAGTAAAACACCTACAGTTATGGAAAGTTCTTATACAACTAAACTTTCTTCATCCATGCCTTGAACTACATGGAACACATAAGATGTCAGGGGGAGATTGCAGTTAAAGCAACAGACACTCTGGAGCAGTTGCCAGCAGGTGAATTCCATATCAGTCAGAAACCCAGATGGCAACAATAAATGATATTCCTTTGCTGGCTAAGCGTCTGATCCATAATGCGACAAATGGTGCAGAAAAGGCAGCAGAGTGTGAGGAGACAGGCCTGGCTGTGCCTGATAGACTTTGTGTATTACTTTAAGGCAGCATTTATCAGTGCTCCCTTTGATAGCACCACCTTGCTTGAACAACAAGTAAAAGAGAAACTGTTACATTGTGCAAGAGGGCAAGATGCTGACAGCTGTTGGGTTCAAGTTCACAACTCCACAGATATTACAACATAAGCAGAAAAGAGACAAGAACTTATGTTTCACAAATCCCAACAGTCTTAGAACAAGCAATGGCAAGACAAGAGTTCCCAAGGTGGAGGGGTCTTGCAGTCTAGTCACCCCCTGAGGAGCACAAGTTATCTCAATCCCCAGAGATTTAGTGGATCCTTTTAAGGATTCCATGTCTATGACATGTGAAGGTTTACTCAACTGTCCCACTCTGGAGGCAGTCAGGAGAAAACTCTCCTTACACATTCCAGTGTGGCTGGCCATGATGCAGTACATATGGATAAGGAGCATCATTCCCTTTTTGGAAATGCCCACAAGGCTAGCTTCTTGTCCTCCAGCAGTGCCACCCCATCTGAGGAAAGCAGCCTTATAGGAGATCCAGAGCCTTCTCAAGAAGAAAGCCATCCATGAGTTCTCACCAGACCAGATAGGATCTGCTTTTTGACTCCAGATTCTTTTCAGTGCCCAAGAAAATAAACAACCTCAGGCTGTGTCAAAGGAAAAAACTTCAAAGACCAATTCACATAAGGTTCAAGTATGGCACCCTTTATTACTTGCAGCAAGGAGACAAAACATGCAGATACAGGTTTTTGTCTCAATTACTAGTAAGCAGTATGCTTCTTTTATACAGTTCTATGAAATGTTACTTTTCTATTGTTGACATAGTTAGACACAGCTTTCTGTATTATTCTACAGAAAATGTTACTTAGATTTCCTGCTGACATGTTCAGATTTAAAACTCACTATGTGTTACATAGAAAATGTTACTTGGATTTCCTGCTGACATGTTCAGATTTAAAACTCACTATGTGTTACATAGAAAATGTTACTTGGATTTCCTGCTGACATGACTGGATTTATGAAAAACATTTGAGAAAAACAACCTGGCCTTGGGGCTTATTTTTAGCCCACTACAAACTTTCTATTCTTCAATTGTGCAGTTCTAATATATATGTGTTACATTTCAAGGTACATTTCTAGCTTAGGTACAAGTAATGCTGACTACGGTTTATACTTTCAAGCAGCCTTTGTTTTCATTATCAATAGTTTCTGCAGCTGTGTACTTTCTCTCGGCATAAGCAGAAAATCAATAACTCTTTGTTTAAGTCTCATGACATTAGTAGAAATGAAACATCTATTATTATTTTCATAATACTAGCAGAAATCAAATGCTTTCCTGTTAATTTCCAAAGCATAAGCAGATCATAGCTGCACATATTTTTATGACATAACAGGATTGGAATGTCTCTAGTAGCTCGTGCAGATTCATGCAGTGTGAACAGAATAAATGTGTTAACCCTTTTTAAACCTCAAATGCACTAAGCATGCATATTACTAATACATATTTTTCTAACATTTCCCCCCTTTTAATACTTTTATTCTACTTTGAAAATAAGCATAAAAATTTTTTCTTCCCCTAACCTCTTCCTACTCAGGATTTGCAGTTAAGAGAGTCATTCAGTTTAAACTTATGAAAGCATTTTCAATTGTTCAACAATTCTTCAAGTTCAGCACCTTGGTATAAGGTTTCTGAAACTGGCATGTCTATAAAGTCTTTAATCAGTCTTTTCATGCAGGGGATGCAGCAGTAAGCACATACCACCAGTAGGATCATTCCTACACAGATGGCAATCAGGATGTTCATCAGGATACTGCCCCACTCCCCAAACAATCTCTGGAAAAAGTCCGTCAATGGATTTGGTCCTGGTTTGGTCATAGCCGACACCTGCTGAATTACCTCAAGGTGATTGTCTATCTCATGTTTGTGGTCAGGAATATACGAACAGCACTCCTCCTGGATTAAATGAAGTCGAGGGCCATGCGGTTTTGAAGCACTACAGTTCTCATGGCAGTCAGTTCATCAGTCACCAGTTTTAGAGAAGAAAAGGTTGCATTGCTCATTATTTCAAGAAGTTTAGACAGTTTTCTCAGTTCCCAGATTGATTTAGTTGCTCCATATGCTGGCAGTATACCTGCCCACGAGATGATGGTATCACCCAGGTCCATATGCGACAGTCCATTTTTCCCTAGGCCCACAGCATGATGGTTTTTCCAGCCTGCATTGATTTGCCCTACTGGATTGACAGGCTTCTTGCTTTCTCGTTGAACATTTCAAATTTTCCCCTGAGGCAAAACTGCTGTGTGTCGTATGGCCGGAACCAGGTACCCCAAATAACAACTGCCGGACCAATTCTCAGGTAACCACTTGTATGCTTTCCTACCACATACAAAATAACAGTCTTCTACTTTGGTAGTAACTTTACTATGTCCTGGTTCTAGATGAAACTTTTTTTTGTCAACTATAATCAGTTGTTTATAGAGGTCAGCATTATGTCTTACTTCATCAGTTGTCCTATGCATCAGTTCAAAAAATGAATCATAGCTTGTGTTGCAATAGGAACCTGTGTTATTAGTTTTATTGTAGCATCTATAGGGAACAGTCACATTGCAATTGCTCCAACCCACCTGAACTGTATCATTTTTGTAAAAACACACAGTCCCCTCTGTCGAACAGTCAAGTGCAATACTAATTTATCTTGTGATGTAACATCTGATGTATCATAGACTAAATTTTCCCAGGTCTTGTTGGCTCTTAGGGGGACTGAAGTTAACAATAACCCCCCGTATGCTGTTGGCAAAGCTGTGCAAATCCAGCAATTCAAAACATTTAATGAAGGTCTCAGCATACACACATTTGATTGCCTGGTAAGTGTTGAAGTTTGGGTGCCACTCTACATGCAACTCTCCACGTTTATTCAGTTCAGTTTGTGTGGCTGGGAAAAGGAATGGCCACAACAAAAAGATTATTGTCACTAGTACAGTCAACAGGATGATTATGCAATATTTCTGAGGAAATGGTTGTTCTGCATTCCTGTTTTCTCCGACTCTTCCGAGTAGTTTTATTTGGATTTTCCTGGATTCTACCATTTTTGCTTTTGACATGTGATCTTACTCTCTACCCTAATAGGACCTTCAGCACCGATGGTTTCTTCACTGGGGTTGAGACTTATCAGTCCTATTGATCTGACCCCCCTTTGTAGCCAGACTTTGTGCTAACTGCCCCGATGGAGAGGTAAGATTTTTGTCCAGTTCAAAGTTCTTAACTAGTTTGCAGTGCATCAGGTGGATCCACGAGGCTCGCTCTGTGATTTTGACTGCAGTGGGTGCCGAAAGAAGCACCTGGTATGGACCTTCCCACCTTGGTGACATCCAATTTTTCTTCTTAATGTTTTTCACCCAAACCCAGTCCCCTGGGATCACTGCCACTTCTGATGTTTCGGTTTGTTCTTTATCTGAAACAGAATTTGACTGCAACGGATGTTTAGAATTCAACAAATTTCTCATATATTGAGCTAGTGTATAGTCAGCTTCCTGGTCTGTGGGCATGATAAATTTCCACTGGGGTGTATAATAAGCCCTTCCAAACAGTTTTTCAAAAGGAGTCAATCCTTTTGCAGTCAGAACAGTTCTCATGCTCAACAGTGCCAGGGGCAAACAATACACCCAGTTCTTTCCTGTCTCAGCTATTAGTTTTCTTAATTTATTCTTTAATATTCCATTATGCCTCTCAGCTAGCCCTGCAGATTGCAGATGGTATGCACAATGATTTTTTAAAGAAATACCCAAATGCTTACTTAACTGCTGTATGGTTTGGTTTACAAAGTGTGTACTGTTGTCACTATAGATCCTTTCCGGAATGCCGAATCTAGGGATGATTTCTTTGACAAGAACTTTTGCCACTGTGACTGCATCTGGATTTTTGATTGGAAAGGCTTCCACCCATCTGGAAAACATATCTACAATGACAAGACAATACTTTTTATTTTCACATTTGTTCAGTTCTATGAAATCCATACAGATAGGGTGAAATGGATATGGTGGTGTAGGGAAACTCCCTTGCTTGGGCTTTAACTCCCCTTGTGCATGATGTTTGTTACAAATTTGGCACATCAAACAAAATTTTTTTGAGTAGTTTGTAAATCCGTACGTTGTGAACACCTGGTTCACAAGCTGTACCATCCCCCCCTGTTGAGACATGGCACTGCCCATGGCTCAACAAAGCTGCATATCTAAACAAATTAGATGGTAGTATCGGTTTCCCTTCTTTAGAGATGTACAGCCCCTTTTCAAGAATTGCTCCTCGTTTTACCCATCTTTGTTTTTCAGCTTGCATAGTGAGTGTCTGCATTGTCTTCAACATTTCTAAGTCTAAAATCTCAGAGGGTTGTAGTTCCTCATTTAAAAGAAATACTTCAGAAGCTGCTTGTTTTGCAGCTGTATCAGCTCTCGCATTACCTTTTGAAATCCTATCTTGTTGCTTGGTGTGAGCTGTGCATTTACAAATAGCTACTTTCTGAAGTAACTGAATAGATTCTAAAAGATCTAAAATAAACTGCATGATTGATAGGTTTGCCAGTAGATGTTATCATTCCTCAGTTTTTCCACTGTTGCGCAAAAACATGTACAGTAGAAAAAGCGTACTGGCTGTCAGTAAAAATGTTTACACTTTTACCCTTTGCTAAGGTACACGCCCGTGTCAAGGCAATCAATTCTGCTGCCTGTGCAGATAAGTTGTGTGGTAAAGGTTTTGCTTCTACAATCTCAGTTTCAGAAACTACTGCATATCCTACTAGGTTCTGTCCTGCAGGACCCCTTTTGCACAAACCATCCACGTAGTATGTCACCTCGGCATCACCCAAGGGGACATCCATGAGATTTTTTCTAGGTAGTGTCTTTTCCTCAATTAACTGCAGGCAGCGGTGTGGTGTGCCATCTGCAGGGGTTGGGAGCAAGGTAGAAGGGTTCAAAGTCATGCATCATTCAATTGTCATGTGAGGTTGGCTCAACAATATAGTCATACAGGAAAGATGCCTAGCAGGGGAAAGATATGCTACCTTCTCTTGCAGTAAAATAATCGCGACTGCATGAGGCACTCTCAAAGTGAGAGGGTGGAATAAAACTACTGAGGCCGAAGCCTGTACTGCCATTGCAGCTGCAACTATTGCTTGTACACAGTGAGGTAAGGACTGTGCCACTGGGTCTAGTTGTGATGAATAGTAAGCAATGGGGCGTTGCTTGTCCCCATACTGTTGTGTTAACACTGATGTCATATAACCTTGCTTACAATCTACAGTTTGGAAAAAATGTTTATGGTAGTTTGGTAATCCTAGAACTAATGAGGATGCTATTAACTGTTTCAGTTTGCAGAAAGCAGATTCTGACTCTGGGGTCCATTGTAACAAATCATGTGCTGCCATAGGCTTTTTATATATCAGGTCAGTCAGAGGTGCAGATTGCAAGGCATAGTTTGGAATCCAGCTCCAGCAAAAATTAGTTGTACCCAGGAAGGACATCATTTCCTTCTTGGTAGTGGGTTTTGGTGCTTGCAAAATTGCTTCTTTTCTGTCCTCATCTAATGTTCTACCTTCTTTGGATAGTACATATCCTCTGTTTGACTTGTTTATTCCAGAGCTGCAGTTTATTTTTGTTTACCTTATGTCCTTCAGCAGCTAAAAATCATAATAGCACTATGGTATCTTCTCTACAATCTTGCTGGTTGGGGGGCGCCAGCAAGATGTCATCAACATAAAGTAAAATCTGACTGCCTCTTGGTGGGGTAAATCCTGCCAAGTTGCTTGCCATTTCTTGTGAGAATATTGTTGGACTTTCACAATATCCCTGTGGTAGTCGCGTATATGTATACCTTTTCCCCTGAAATGTGAATGCAAACCAATACTGGCTGTCAAGGTGTATTGGTATCAAAAAGAACACATTGCTGATATCTACCACAGAAAAATACTTCTGTTGAGGTTTTAAATCATTCAACAGGGTGTGTGGGTCTGGCACCGTAGGTGCCCTTGGTATTACTGCATCATTTACAGCTTGTAAATCCTGGACCATACGCCATTCTCCATTTGCTTTTTTAACAGGAAATAAGGGTGTATTACATGCTGAATCGGGAGATTCCACCAGCACCCCTTCCTTAAGTAAAGCTGCTATGATAGGTTTGATTCCTGCCTCTGCATCTTTTCTTAAGGTTACTGTCTTTTCTGTGGTCTAAATGCTGACTTTGGCGTGATAGTTACTGGTCCCGCTGTACGAATAAGTCCTACATCTGATTTTCCTGTTGACCAGAGAGTTTCTGGTATATTCTGTAAGGCATTCTCTTCCTCCTTTAATAAGAGTGCTAATCAGCTGTCCTTGCTAGACTGCAAGTGTACGGCTGGGTGGGTCTGAGTTATCCAGTTCAATTTCTGTATTTGTATTCCCTGCTCTGACAATTCTAATTCTGTCTGTTTCTCCCATCTCATGGCTTTTTTTTCCTAGGTCTGCCCATTCTATGCTTTTGTCCTTGGTTAAGCTAACATGTGGTAATCAATTAGATTTATAAAGTGTAAAGAACTCCTGGGGCAATGAACAGCTGGTTACACTGTTCCCTTCTGTGTCCCAGTACAGATTACGTAATATCAATCTGTTTGCATGATTTTTAAACAATTCTTGCTCATATTCCTTATCAGGTCCTGGTGTGTTACAATAGTGCAACAAGTGTTGCATATCAATGTCAAGGGAGGGGAACTTGCTGATGGCTACATTCATTAACTCTTCAGTCACAGTCCCTGGACCAGTTGTAACCAAGTCCTGGCTGTACCAATAAAACATTTCACCCTCCGATTGCACTCTATCAAACTATCAATTTGTCACTGTGCTTCCATACCCTGCATGGTTGGGACTACTGCTATACCAAATAGCTGTATAAGGTCTCTTCCCAAGAGGTTTACTGGGCATTTTGCAGAAACAACAATTTTGCTTTTCTGAGTCAATCCTGAAACAGGATCAGTTATTGCAATATCACGGGAGAGGGGATCCCGATGCAGCTGTCCATTAGCTGCTTTTATCAGTATGTAATCAGGTGACTGTTTTCTGGCAGTTTGGAGGGCTGTATCAGGGTTCGTGATGCCCCTGAGTCACACAAGAATTTGACTTCCCTTCCTTCTACCAAGAGTGTAACTTCTGGTTTTGTGTCTGCTAAATAGAGCTCCAGGCTCAATAAAGCTAGGTCTAATATTTCATTTTCTGCACTGTCACTAACTTCCTGCACTTCCTCTATCTCTTCTGTCACATCCTCTACTCCCTCTATAACATTCTCATTTGTCCTTTCTCTGCTATCCCCTTCTAGTGATTCCTGACTACCATATAGTCAGTCCTCACCCTCCTTGTCTTCCGTAGTTGCCCTCTTGTTTTTCCTGCAATCCTTTGCCAAATGTCCCTTTTTACCACATTTGAAACATTCACCCCTTTTCTTTTGCCCTTCAAAGTCCTCTGATCGCTGATCAGATTGTTTGTTTCCCTGTGCATTTTTCTTGCCCTTTTTCTCGGACTGTACTACATAAACTTCTGCTCCATCTTCTACAGAAAATACTTGAGCTTTCTTTTTCTTTTTGTTATTAAAATGCCTTTCAGCATGCCTAGCATATTCAAGTAATGACTGTAACCTGCTTGTACAATGGTCTATCATGTGTTTTGTAATAAAACTGCTTATGGGTGCAATACTGCCTTTTAAGAATGCATTCTTTAACTGCTGTTCACATGGGGAATCTTATGTTTGATCTTCAGGAACCTGCATTCCACAGTGGTTATTGAAACATTCTAATAATCTGGCATAATACCGGTCAATAGTTTCACCTTCTTGTTGGATGCATTGATTAATGCAAGTCCAGTCTGCCCTAGGCTTCCATTTTTCAGAGATGCGGTCTGTAAGACCTTTTACTCTGTTGTCTAATTCTGCGCTGCTATGTGGGAGGGGTCTGTGTCAGCGTCACGGGGATTCCAGTTGCCACTAATCATGTGCCAATCTGGTCCCACAATTTGTCTAACTGCTTTTTCTACCTCTTCTCTGTTTAAGTTATAACTCAGCCTCATTCCTTGTAAATCTTCTGAGAATTTTCTAAAATTAACTTTTGGATGGGGAATTCCCTCAGTGGTTTTCTGGATATCTTCCGGAGTCCAAGGTCTATACACTAAAATAGTTGGGTCCTGACCGTCTTGTCCTGCCTGAGGATTAGGTACTTCTATATGTGGGCATATTTCTTCTTCACTCATAGACCGTGAATTTTTAACCATTTGATATAACTCGATGCCTTCAACTTGCCCGTGTTCGAGACCTGGCCCCGATGGGATCTCTAATAAATGGTTTTACTTTTGCAATGTCTCTATTTTCAGTGATAAAAGGATATCATGGGGGTGGACTAACATGTTCACTTGTTTCATATTCTGGTAAGGGAGGTGGAGGGGCCAATGCTATTACTAAGTTATTGTCCTCCTTATCTAAAAACATTGTTTTTGAATTGTTGTTCTTTTGTTCCCTACGGTTTACTTCCTCAATCCACCTGTGTGCCTGAGGAATTCCTAATTGGCATTGCTTTTTTACCCGACCTTTGAAATCGGTTTTGAGCTGTTTGACAAGTTTGATAAGCGAGGATTTTTCTAATTTTCCGTCAAATTCATACTTATTAACCCATTTTGAATAATATTTAATATTGTCGGCACTCTGCGACTGCATGTATTTTGCGTCTTCGGTTAACGGCAGATTTTGGGGTCTTTTTGTGCAGTTATTACCCATTTTGTTCTACCCTTTTGATAGTTACGTAACTTCTCTTATTTTTAACGTAGTACCACAGATTTTGTTATAGTCTCTTCAGAATGACTGCCTACCTATTCTGTTTCTCCTGATCTATGACAAGACAGTAATCTTTTCTGTCCCTGACTTGTAAAATACAGTCCTGACAAAAACAATACAAATCTAGTCCCTGATCTAAAACAGAAAACAGAAAAAAGTAGATTCACCTTACCTGAGCCTACGTGATTGATCACCTGATTCGTGGAGACCCATCCTTCACTCACAGATCAGAAAGTGGCTGGCCTCTTTTGTACGACAATTCAGTCGGAGGGCTTTTCAAATAAGAAGAACCGATTTGGTTTCTTCCCCGTACGGTTTCAACCACCTGGCCCGTCTGATCCGAGGTGAAGTGAGGCTTTCCGGTCCGAAGGACCAATTTTTCAAAGGAAAAAACTTCAAAGACCAATTCATGTAAGGTTCAAGTATGGCACCCTTTATTACTTGCAGCAAGGAGACAAAACATGCAGATACAGGTTTTTGTCTCAATTACTAGTAAGCAGTATGCTTCTTTTATACAGTTCTATGAAATGTTACTTTTCTATGGTTGACGTAGTTAGACACAGCTTTCTGTATTATTCTACAGAAAACGTTACTTAGATTTCCTGCTGACATGTTCAGATTTAAAACTCACTATGTGTTACATAGAAAATGTTACTTGGATTTCCTGCTGACATGTTCAGATTTAAAACTCACCATGTGTTACATAGAAAATGTTACTTGGATTTCCTGCTGACATGACTGGATTTATGAAAAACATTTGAGAAAAACAACCTGGCCTTGGGGCTTATTTTTAGCCCACTACAAACTTTCTATTCTTCAGTTGTACAGTTCTAATATATATGTGTTACATTTCAAGGTACATTTCTAGCTTAGGTACAAGTAATGCTGACTACGGTCTATACTTTCAATCAGCCTTTGTTTTCATTATCAATAGCTTCAGCAGCTGTGTACTTTCAGCATAAGCAGAAAATCAATAACTCTTTGTTTAAGTCTCATGACATTAGTAGAAATGAAATATCTATAATTGTTTTCATGATACTAGCAGAAATCAAATGCTTTCCTGTTAATTTCCAAAGCATAAGCAGATCATAGCTGCACATATTTTTATGACATAACAGGAGTGGAATGTCTCTAGTAGCTCGTGCAGATTCATGCAGTGTGAACTGAATAAATGTGTTAACCCTTTTTAAACCTCGAATGCACTAAGCATGCATATTACTAATACATATTTTTCTAACAGGCTGATACTCGATTTAAAGTTACTGAACCGATGTGAAGAGGAATCATTTAGGATGGTCTAACTGCAGTGCATACTGCTATGTCTCCAGGCAGGGAACTAGATGTGCTTTCTGGATCTTCAGGATGCCTGCTTGCACATAAAGATAGCCAATTCAACATGAAAATTCCTCCTCTTCGAGGTAGGAGTCTAGCCCTACCAATTTATGGTCCTGCCATTTTGACTTACCACAGCCATGAGTGTTTACCAAATGCATGTCATCTGTCACAACCTACATGTGACTTCTGGGAGTATGAATCTTCCTTTATTTGGACAGTTGGCTCCTACCAGTATCTACTGTAGAAAAGCTTTTACCTAGTAAGGCTGTACTTAATTCAGACATGTCTGTTTTGGGGTTTCAAAGTGAACATAGCCACATCTCAACCAAAATCTTCCTAGGATT
This sequence comes from Protopterus annectens, assembly GCF_019279795.1. Lineage (NCBI taxonomy): Eukaryota > Metazoa > Chordata > Ceratodontiformes > Protopteridae > Protopterus > Protopterus annectens. The sequence goes on from NC_056732.1 coordinate 1,807,989,756, forward strand.
TGATATTGACATTTTTCTGCCAAGACACACTAAAGCATATGGTTTTCTCTGTCATCTCAGAAGTCACATATTTGTTATGAGACATAGCCATCATCCACTGTCATACTCTAGATGCTGGGACTGATGACTACTTCCATCCACATGCCAGACTCAACATGAGACTTTTACAGTGGATCTGTTGAATCCAGTGGAATCATTTGTAGCAACCTATGGGTTACAAGATCAGAATGTCTCTGGCATGCAGAAGAATATTGAACTGGTGGACCGACCCTTGGAACTTCTCAGAAGGTGTTCTATTCATCAGATCATTCCCAAGCGTAGCTGTAACCACAGATGCATCCTGGGGTGGAGAGTACTAAGACAAGATGATTCAAGGTTCATAGACCCTAGAGGAGGCCTTACTGCACCTGTTTGTGCTCAAGAAGAGGGCAGACCTTCCTAGCACTGCAGACATTTTAGAAATTACTCCCTTGAGGTGCAGTCTCCATACAGTCAGACAGCATGGTAGTAGTGTGGAACATAAATAAGCAATGAAGGACTCATTCCAACTCCCTATGCAGAGAAGCAGTGAGAGTATGGGAAGGGGCAGTGTCGAAGCAATGCTTCCTGTTAGCAAAGCACATACCTGTGCCTTCCAGCTTGATAACAAACAAATATGGCTGCACCATGAATGCTCTCAGCAATAGGGTAGCATGCAGTATATTCAAGAAGAACACCAAATGGCTTCACTTCTTCAGGATAGTTCCTCAAAAAGGAGAGCCACCTAGAGACACATTCTCCCACAACTGCCCCCCCCCCCCCCCCGGGGTTCCTGTAAGCCTTTTTCCCCTTCCACTTGTTACAAAAACTCCTTCAGAAGGCCAAGCATTGTCAGGCACAGTTCATTGTCATGGACCATTTCTGGCCCTGTCAGACATGATTCCCCTTGCTGTGACCACACCTGAATAACAAACACATTCTTCCCAAGAGCCCATGTCTACTGATTCACCCCTCTAGGCAGCCTCACCCAGAGATACATTCACTTCATTTAACAGAATAGTTTCTTCTATTCTAGTAATGGCCATGAACAGTTTGTTCACTCTTGCTATGGCTGAGCTTATCACAGCTTCACAGAAGCCTTCTACCAGAAGAATCTATAAAGAAATGTGGAAATATTTTTTCATTTGGGTTCAGAATAAGAATATTCTACTAGCTTCAGCATCTTTGGAACAAGTGCCTTTTTAGCATACCTTTATAAACAAAGGAGCTAGTTGCTTTTGTATGAAGATACATTTAGCACCCATTTTCTCCTATCGTAAAAGATTACTGACTTCTTCATTGGCCACACACAAAATCATGTAAGGATTTTCTCAAAGGCATTTTCCATTCTAGACCACCATTAGTGAAATCTACCTCATCCTGAGATTTGAGTTTTGTATAGGAGAGCTAAACAAAACCTCTATTCATACTAGCAAGTCCAATGTCACCTAAATTACTGTCATGGAAGATTGCACTACTTGTGATTATTACTTCTGCTAGAAGGATATCAGAGCTACTCGCTCTTTCTTCCTGATACCCCTATATTATTTTGAATCCTGATCAAGTAGCTCTGAGGACCAAGTGTCTTTATTGCCTTAGGTGACTACTCAGAAAAACTTGAACCAATACATTTATGTTTCTGGATTTTCTTTTTCAGATACTCCAACAAAGGGTTGTGCCTACTTTATTACTCAGGTGCTCAGACAGTTAAGATTTTATTTAAACTGCACAAAAGTTTACAGGATGGAAGAGCAACTATTCATCAATTTTTCTTTAGTTAGATTGAGACAAAAGATTTCTAAAGTAGTAGTTGCTAAGCAATTGAATTGTACAGGTTATAGGTCACATTAACGGTGGGAAAAGTTTTGAAATTATTTATTGCAGTCTCATTTTTTTATATCACAATAATCTGGCATTTTAACAGGGGTGTGTAAACTTTTTATATCCACTGTATGTGTTGTAGTTTGCTGCGAATATGTTGGGGTAGTTGTGTAGTTCAGCCACTTTAATTTAAGCTGTGACAATGGTGGGTCCTATGAGGGAGATTGGTGGCATATTTAGCTATTTTATTGTAGCAGTAGGCAAGTTTCTTTCATTGAGTATTATTTGTTTGTTAGGATAGGAGTGGCATTTAAGAGTGTCATCAAATAGAAGGTGGTGGCTAGAGTTTTTCAGTATCTGTAAGGAATCCATTGATCCTATAAAGGGAGCCTCCTTTCTGCTAAGTAGATTTAATGGTGTGCAGTATAAGCTGGTCATATTTGACATTGTCGTCTATTATAACACCTAGAATTTCACTGTAAGTTACAGTTTCAATAACTGTATTATTTATGGTAAAAGATTGCTTTTGATTTTGGTAACTTTTTGAGGTAAAAAGCATTACCTTAATTTTCTTGGGGTTGAGTAGAAGGTTTGATTCTTTGAGCCAGAGGGTTTTGTATTAGAACAGTACCTCGCAGGATTTGCAGTAGCAAATCCCGCCCTAACCACGGCTCCAGGCTGACAGTTCCTGCCGGGCTGTTTAAATCTGCTGAATATTCATTCCTGTGCCGAAATGCTCCTCATTGGACCTCTTTAAGAAAATCCTTGACTACTGGATGGGAAATAGAAAATTCACCCCGGGGATCACTTCTGCATCACTGCTTGATAGGGGCACAGGAAAATAATTTTCTTGGGTGGTGAAAGCCAGGGAACCTTTTTGGCTAGGCTAATATAGGCCCCAGGGCCGATAGCCTAGTACTTGCCTATGAACCTATGGATATCTGATTGTATTTTTGGTACTTGGAAACACCACTGCAAGCACACTGTGTCAGAGTTCAAGCTACCCTCAGTGTCTTCCTATATAACTAGCCTATTGAAGAGATAACAGCTGTCAATACTTTGTCTTCACTGCACATCCTTGCTAAACATTACGGTCTAGGATGAAAGCATACTTTGGAGCAAGCATTCTTATAGGTTTAGGCCACTCTGTTTAGCTGGGGACTCTGTCCTGCAGTTCCACTGTCTGGAGAGGACCTGAGAAATACATAAGTTATGTGCTTACCAGAATGTTAGATTTTTCTGGTCTCTGCCAGGACACTGGGATGACCCACCTATAGTTCCCTCTAAGTTGTTACTTTCATTGGGGCCTGTATGTAGGTTGTTCTATTCATTTTGTTGTTATTCTGTTGTTAATATGGTTACTATTTAGAAGTTTTTTGTACTTCACATTATGTTGGCACACTCGATCTGGAGGATGCCTATGTATCAGAGAGTTATGGGTGCTACATTTTTTTTCACAGGAGATTGTACATTTATTACTACAACTTTAGATTTAGAAGCAGGCAGTTCCAATTTTAAAAATGTGCTGTAGTCCCAGAGACTTCCCATACTCTGGAATAAACTACCTATCTATATCAAACAAAGCTCCTCATTAGCACTCTTCAAGAAAAATCTTGATGATTGGATGGGAAATAGGAAATTCACCCCGGGGATCACCTCTGTGGCTCTGCTCGACAGTGGCACAGGAAAATAATTTTCTTGGGTGGCAAAAGCCAGGGTACCTTTTTGGCTGGACTTGTATAGGCCCTAAGGCCGATAGCCTAGTACCTACCTATGAACCTATGAACATATTCTTTTAAACTTACTAATTACTGAGATCACCTCTTAACACCCACTTTCTCAAATTGCTAGCTAATGCTCTCTTAAATCTGTTCACTTCTAGAATGTATAATATTTTCATTTTACTGTTACCAACCAGTTTTAACCACAGCTTTAAGGTATGACCTGATGTTGCCCTTTTCATTCTTCCTCAACATATGGGTTACAGATCTGACCTCGGATCTTACTCACCGGGTCTATAGCAAATCAGCGAATGTTTAAAAAAGCGAACACTGATTTATCAACCCTATGTAAGTAAAAGCTTACAATCCCGAACACTCAGAAAAGCGACGCTGGGCCGGTTTTGGGAGTTTGCCATTTCCTCCACTGTGGTGCCATCTCAGAGTTGGTATATTTAAATAGGGGGGGTGTGGGGGCAAAGCCCCCCACTTTAGCTACTGTTTTAAGTTTTTTTTTTTTTTTTTTTTTTTTTTTTTTTTTTTGTGGAACAGCGATTTTTTTTTTCCCTGGGAAAAAAAATCTCTTTTCCGAGTGTTCGGGATTGTAAGCTTTTGTTTACATAGGGCTGATAAATCAGCGTTCAATTTTTTTAAGCGTTTGCTGATTTAATATAGACCCTAGTCAGCTGCGTTCTACAGACTTCATATCCATCTCTTGAGCTGCTTCCTCTACCCATAATGCCCTAGTCCACCAGTAATACCCCAGATCTCTTTTGCCTCCATCACAAACAGATGTGGATTCACTCTCTGAGTGTTTTTCAGGTTGTGTAGTAAGTGGTTTTTGCACATTAAAATCTTTTCACTTCTATTTCCAGTTAACTAATTACTTTATAGTTTCTCCCTCTTAGTTTCAGGTTTCTTCTATCCGTTAGCTCTCTACCTTTGTTCCTGTTTTCTTACCGAGATTGACAGAGTAGTTTAACTACTATTGCTGGTAGTCCTATTTCTATAGTGTTAGTCTGTGTTAGAAAAAGTTATATTTTATTTTCTTATCTATCCCTTGAGTGTGCTTATTGTTTGAGAGCAGCACATCTGGGTACGAACTGTACCATTTGTGCTGCATTTAACTTGAGGGCTATTGTGGACAGGAGAAGCAAACTAGTCCTTAAAGGGTTATTACCTCCATCTTCTTCCTACTTCAGGGCTCAAACCCCCAGCAAATTGTCCAAGGCTCCATTGGAGCATAAGAAACGATCTCCCCCAAGTCTTAGAAGATCTCTTCATCCTCAAAGACTCCACAAAAAAAAGATAGGATCCGAAGAAAAAACTACGGATCCTAAGTCTTCAGATCCAATAGTTATTTTAGCCAGTCCCACTATTCAGTCTATGGATCCAAAACCATTGGGTCTGACTCCTATCAATTCTTATACACTGAGAGCTCACCCTCCTGAGTTCATGGTTAACCCAATTTCTCCTCAGCTCCATTATCCACAAAGCAAACTCTGAGAAAACACTCCTGAGCTCAATCTACTACCTCATCTGTCAGGTCCTCCAGGAATCTTTCTGAAGTGGAAGTGGATAGGATGAGAAAGTTCCTCAGAACTCAGATCCAGATGGGGATTGTACCGACTCAATCTCCCACTGGATCCTTGAGCCTTCCTGCCACCTCCCATATAGCTGTATCTTTTTCTCTAATCATTCTTTCTGTTTGAGCCCCAGGATCTGAGAGTTCTCAGAGTATCAGTGTCGGAGGCCAAGAGATTTATATCTATGACCCTCAATGGTTTCCCCTGACCAGTTCTGCTCCCATTCCCTCTGACTGGTAGGAGTGTTGGAGCCGAAGTACTAGTGTCAGATACATGGGGCTGGGATCTACTGTGATGATGTCAGAGCCTTTCTTGCCTCTCAAAGCCTCGGCAATAGATAGCTCGGGTCCAGCTCCCTCCTCAAGGTGTGGATCCAGACAAAGTTGTTGTTTGCCTGCTTTGGAAGTCTTGGTTTCACTGCAGTCAGCTACAGCTTCTTCTGGTCCATTGGCCTTCAAGGTTGTGGACAGGATGTTCTCTCATTCAAGAGATCCAGTTCCTCATATGTCCTTAGATCCTACACTTTTCCCCCATGGTTCACAGCTCTGATATCAGACCTACTCCACAGGGACAGCCAGTACCAAATAGTGTCAAGACAGTTCCCCTAGAAGAACTACCCCTTCTCTGACACCTTTCCAGAGCATCCTGATAAGGAGGTTCACCAAAAGAGAATGTGTAAAAGGAGGCAAATAGCTTCCCCTTTGGAATTTCTCACTGAAAATACTGACTTTGATGAAAGGGAAAGGCCCCCCAGATCACTACCTGATCATGTCTCATTTGGAGGCATTTTAGAGATCCTCAAGCAGAAATGTGGTTGGTCCTAAGATAATCCTTCTCCTGAAGAGTCAGTATTTCTGGAGGCTTTTGGTGCTGGTTCTTCTATGTTTTGGGTGACTCTTCTGGCCAATGAGTTCAAAGATCTGGTCTCTTGCTGGGCATGGAAGGAATTGGATTCAGTTAAACCAGTTTCACTTCATCCAGATAAAATTTTAGCTCCTCCAGAAAATAAGCCCCATTGGAGCAAAGGAGTCCCTGTTGATGCATTGGTCATGGTGGCAGCCATCAAGAAGGAGCTAGCAGAACAGAGCTGCTCTATCCACCACCCTAACAGAGAGTCCAAGGCACTGGACAGGCTTGGAAAGCAGTTTGCTTCAGTGACATTTGCCTTAGGGACCATGAATTATTTGGCGCACTTTACAAGACTGCAGAGAAATTTCACCAAGGAGCTTTCAAACTCTGTCTTAGAGTCCATGTCTGTAGAGGATTACAAAAGATCATCCTTGCAGCTGGCCACTGTTTTTATCTATTTCCAGTGCATCCATGAGGTTGATTTCTCATGCAGCAGAAAGCTTCTCACAGGCTGACATTTCAAACATTACTGTAAGGAGACATGCCTGAATGTGTTTATTTGATTTTGGGAAGCCTATTAAGTCTTCTTTCATCAATGATCCTTTTGATGGAACATCCTTAATTGGCCCTTCTGTCACAGAAATGCGTTGATGCCATTCTGGTTGCTGTGGCCACCAAAAGGGAGCTGGCTGAACAGAGCTCCACTGTCCATCCCCTGAATAGGGAATCTTGGGAAATAGACAGACATGGGAAGTGCATCTATCCCTTAGCATCATATGGCTTGAAAGATCTTAACTATTTGGCACATTTTGTCCATCTCAAACGAGATCTGGTTGCTGAACTAACCACGTCTCTTTCAGAGTTGATGTCTGCGGAGAACCTCAAAAAGATCTCTCCCCAGCTCACCACTCTATTTTCTCTTGCAACTCCTTGATGAGGTTAATGTCTAATGTGGCTAAGGGTACCTCTCGAGTGGCTGGTGCAGGCATTGCCTTGAGGCGTCATGCGTGGATGCAGTTGTGAAAGGTTTGCAGAACCCTTCAAGTCATCTTTCACAAATGACCTCTTTGATAGTTCTACACTTTTTGGACCATCGGTCAAGGAGACATTGACCCACAGTGAACATGGTGGGAAGACATTGCCAGTGGTAAGGATCAAGTTCTCTATCCTCCAGAGTTCTTTTTCCAAGAACCAACGGGGAGATAAGAAACTTTGTTTCCAAACGTTGCTGAGTTCCTTCCAGGATGCTCTTGAAGATTCCTTTTCCAGAAGCAGGTGAAGAGGTTTCAACAGTAGAAGCTGCCCTAGAGGCAGAGGTGGTCCACATAAGCAGGGCCTGAGATAACCTTTCTTTGAAAAGCCCTTTCAGCACACCTCATGCATTGCCTGACTGTTCTGTCCTGGAGGCAGTTGGGGATTGGTTCTCTATGCACCCAAATGCCTGGACAACCATAACAAATGATCGGTGGGTGTTTGATATCATATCCAGAGGTTATTACATTCCCTTTTCCCAACCACCTCCAAGTCCCAAGAGAGTTCTCCCTGACATGCAACCCAGTCAGAGAGAACTGGCCCAAAGAGAAGTTCTAAAACTGCTAGAAAAAAAGAGCCATCCAGGAGGTCCCAGTAGGCCAGAAAGGGTCCAAAACCTATTCTCACTTATTTTGGTGCCAAAAGACTGGGGACCTGTGTCCAATTTTGGACCTCAGTGAGATGAATCTGTTTGTCAGGAAGCTGATTTTTCAGATGGTCACTGTTTAGTCTATCCTACCACTTTTGACTAAGGATGAGTGGATGTGCTCTGTAGACATCCAGGATGCCTACTATCACATCAAGATAGATAGGCACTTCAGGAACCATCTGCTCTTCCAGCTGGGAGCCAATAATTTTCAATTCAGAGCTCTGCCCTTTGGATTCACCACAGCCCCCCGGGGTGTTCACCAAATGCTTGGCAGTGGTTGCAGCTCACTTGAAACTGCAGGGATTCCAGGTCTTTCTGTACCAGGGCAATTGGCTCATCACAAGGCATCAACTGATGTTAGTGCCACAGTACCTTTTAGGGACCTTCAACAAGTTAGGCATTATGGTCAATGTGGCCAGGTCATGGCAATTCTAGAGGTCCAGTCGCTGCAGGCATCTCTCATTCTCAATGCTCTGGGGTACATGACAGCAGCTATCCTCCTTGTACTGCTGGCCAGATATTACATGTGAGTTCTCCAGTGGATCCTAGTAGTTCAATGGTCCATTCTCTATCATCCTATGTTCATGCCAATATGACTGACATCTATTTGCAGGCAGCATCTTCAGTGGTGGCTTCTTTCAGACGATCTCTTCCAAGGCAGACTTTTCTGTCTTCCCCCTCAAATGGCCACAGTGACCATGGATACATCTCTGCTAGGGTGGGGGGGGGGATTTTCAGGGCAGAATGGTCCAAGGCATGTGGTCCCATACAGAGACCAAGTTGCACATAAACATTCTAGAGATGAGAGCAGTCCTCCTGATGTTGCAAGCCTTTCAGGATTGCCTTCCTCTGGGGATGATTGCGGTTCATACAGACAACATGTCACTGGTCTAGTACATCAACAAGCAGGGGGGGGACATTCTTATCCACTGTGCAGAGACAGGCCATGAGAGTGTGAGAATAGGTGATTTCTTCATACCGGGGAGTCCAACTTGTTGGCAGACAGACTCAGCAGGTCCATCTTGAGCCTGCATGAGTGGTCCCTCAATACATCAGTGGCATCCCAGATATTCAGCCAACAGAGTCAGCCTTGCTGCGATCTCTTTGCATCCCCCATGAACAGCAAATGCAGCAGGTACTTTGTCATGATTCCTTAAGTGGAGGAGCCCCTGAGGGATGCTGTAGTCCACAATTGGCCTCCAGGTCTCTTTTATGCATATCCACCAATTCCATTGATCCCTAAGGTGCATCAGAAAGCCCACAAACTGAAGTTCTCCATGATCCTCATTGCCTCTTTTTGGCCTCATCAGGTGTGGTTCCCCTTCCTATGGTCTCATCTGAAGCATCCTCAATGGATACTAGAACCCACACTGGATCTCATCTCTCATCCCTCGGAGATGACAACACCAAACCTCCAATCCCTTCATCTCACTGCATGGCTTCTCCACTTCCCATGATACTAAGAGAGTCCAGGCTGGCCTCCCCTGTTAACAAGATTATTCTTGCTTCTCAGAAGCCATCAACTCAGAAACTCTACAACAGTAAGTGGACGTTGTTTTCCTTTTGGGCTGTGGAAAAACATCTCGACCCCTTCTCTGCTCCAGTTTCAGATATTCTTCTGTTCTTATCATCTTTTTATCAAGACAGTGCTATTTTCTCTACAATAAAGCTGCAGTTGGCTGCCATTTCCAATTCTCATGTTAGCAGGGTGCATACCTTTTCCTCAAGACTATGCAAGACCTTCATGAAAGATGTTCTTCTCCTTGGGCCCTCTGTCAAAGATCTTCCCCTCCTTGGGATTTGACTATGCTGTTGCAGTCTCTTCCTCAAAGACCATTTGAGCCAGCGCATTCCAGTGATATTAAGTTCTTGTCCTGAAAGACAGCTTTTCTTGCGGCCATAACTTCGGCTAAGAGGGTCTCAGAAGTACAGGCTTTGTTGTCCAAGCCACCATATATAATTTTTCACAAAGACAGAGTAGCCTTGAGGACTAATCCAGCCTAATTCAGCCTTCATACCCAAGGTAGCCACTGAAACTAATATCAACCAATCTATTCAGTTGCCTGTCTTTTTTATGAATCATTCCAACAAAGGTGAATGCCTCCTCTACACACTGGATGTACACAGACAGTTAAGGTTTTACTTGCACAAGACTAAAACTTTCAAGAAATCTGATCATTTGTGGCCTCCTCCCTGAGCAGACATGGCCAAGCAGTGTCTAAGATAACAATCTCCAAATGGATTTCAAACTGTATTTCTGCTGTCTATTCTCTCAGGGGATTAGAGTTACCTCGTCCGCCTAGGGCTCACTCTCTCAGCTCAGTTGTCGCCTTGTCAGCCTTTTCTGTGAGGGTGTCTATAGATGATATTTCTACTGCAGCCACTTAGTCCACTCCTCACACCTTCATTTCTTATCACAAGTTGGATATTGTCTCCAGAAACAGAGCATATTTTGGTTCCACGGTGCTCAGGCACATCCTTCTATAGGGCCGCCCAGGGTACTACTGTAGCTGGGGATTCTGACGCAGTCATGAGAAATAATGAAAAGGATAACATAAGATCAGCAGTTATGTAATTACCATAACATGGCATCTGTGTTATTCTATTTCAGTATTCCTCACCTCCCACCCACCTTCTCCCATCCGTGCTCTTGGGGAGGACCTGAGGAAGCTGGAGTCATTGGGCTCATGGCGTCAGTTTCCCCTCCTTTAAAGTTTCAGGTTTATATTATTGTCTTCATAGATTAAGATTGTCTTCATAGATTAGTGCTAGGCTAACTGCCCTTGTGGGTCATTTTAAGCCTAGCCAATTATCCCTTGTAAGACTGAAACCCTGCACCTTGTGTTTGTAAGGCAAACACCTTAACCATTAGGCCACCCTGGAGTAACTACAGCAAACACAGTCTCAGGGTCAGAGTGCAGAAGGGGATTATGGGAGAAGGAGGAGCTCAAGCCTTGAATCTAAGTCTTGTGTAGTGCTGGATCAGATCCAATGTCAGATCCAAGACTCAGTCATGAGGAATAAGAAAATACGATAACACAGATGCCAAGTTATGGTAAGTACATAACTGCTGTTTTACATCATACATCTGCTCTCTTACCAGCTTGTCAGCATTAAAAGTCCATTTATGAAATTTTATGGCTTGCAGTTTAGAAATCACACCAGCCCTTGCTAATAGTTCTTTTATAAACTATTCAGTCAGAGTAATCATCCCCCATGCCCATGTAAGTTTATAATGCTGCTCCAATTTGTTGGGAGAAGAGTACTTTACCCTAGTTAGATTTATTTATATCAGGTGCAGTCCCAGTGGTAACTATCACACTAATTAGTCTCAACAATTGCTGATGCAGCTCAACAGCTTCAGATTAGTCTCTGCCTTGGATTCCACTAAGGCTTTACCATATTCTCCATAACTGTCAATAAAAGGCAAATACAGTAAAAAGCATGGCTCTCATCAGGAAAGGAATGCACCAGGAAAAGCAGCAAATTGCCTTTATTTACAAATTGAATCCACAGAGTCTTGACTAGGCCATCCAGCTCTGCAGATCTTCAATCAGAACCCCTACTGTAACTCTTGATGAACCTGTGACAGATTATCCAACTTCCTGCTTTGTCTTTTTCCAGCAGTCTGTTTTCATAGGTTCATAGGTTCATACTAGGCTATTTGCCCTAGGGCATTTATAAGCCTAGCCAGAGTGTGTTTGGCTTTCGCCACCCATTTTAAATGAATTTTGCTATGCCCTTTTTCGAGGTTAGTATACTGTGCCTCTGTCTAACAGTGACACAGAAGTGATACCCGGGGTAAACCTACGATCTCCCATCCACTCATCAAGATTCCTCTTGAAGAGAGTCAGTATATCACTAAACTGATAATTGGCTAATGCAATTAAATTCTTGGCTAAATTGCTGTGAGAAAGTAGCAAACACAAGTCATTTTACACATTTAAAGGCACATACACCATTTACCACAAGCAGGATATTGTCGAGAAATATGGTAGCATTACACATGAATAAATGAACATTAGGTAATGGTTTTGTATCTTACATGAATGAGTGAAAAAGAGTTATGTACTTACCATAACTTGGCATCTGTGTTATCCTATGTCTTCATTCATCACCACAGAGTCTTGGATCTGACATCAGATTTGAGCCAGCAAAATACAACAGACAGAACCAAGGCACTGGCTCATCCCTCTCCCATAATGCCCTGCTGCTCTCAACCCCCCCCCCCCAGATCGAGTTTGCCACTATACTCCTGAGCTATTCCTATCCAGGTAGAAAGAAACCCACTCCATATTCCTCCACTAGAAAACCAGGAGGGGGATGGTGGGTGGGAAATGTGATGAATGAAGACACAGGCTAACACAGATGCCAAGTTATGGTAAGTACATAACTCTTTATCTGATGTCATCCATGTCTTCATTCATCACCACGGGTTCAGAGTTCCCAGTTACCAAACATCTTGGGAGGCCTCAAGGAAGGACATGTTGGAGCATAGTGGAGCCAAAAGAAGTACTTCTCCTAGAAACTAAATCCAATTTGTAATGATATATGAAGGTGTGAGGATTAGACCAAATGACAGCAGCACAGATATCAATAGAAAGCCTTGCTACAAAGGCTGAAGAAGTGGCCACAGATCAAGTAGAGTGGGATCTAACATGGCCCAGAATCTCCAGGTGATTCAGATTATAGGCCATAGAGATACAGCTAGAAATCCATTTGGAAATAGTGATCTTAGAGACTGGAAGGTCATGCCTGTTAGGAAAATCCTTAGTCTTATGCAAGTAGAAAGAAAGCTGTCTGTGAACATCTAATGTATGAAGGCTATACTCCCCTCTGTTGGAGTAGTTGGGTAAAAAAAACACTGGAAGCTGAACACACTGGTTAATGGTCGACTCAGAAGCAACCTAGAGTAAGGAGGGATTCATTCTCAGAGAGCCTTGTCTTTGTGAAAGGTCATATAAGGACAAGTAATGGAAAGAGCTTGCAATTCTGAAACCCTCTTAGCTGAAGTGATAGTGACCAGGAAGGCCATCTTCCAAGGCAGAAACTTGAGATCCCAGAACTGGCAGGTTCAAAAGGGGGCCTAGTCAGAGATTGCAATGAGGTCCGAAGGAGATGAAGGGTCCTTAGAGGACAAAGAATAAAGACCACTTTCATAAATGCCTTAAAAAACTGAGATGAAAAGGTAGGTTTGGAGCTCTCATGGAAATTAGAAATTGCTGCCAACTGATGCTTAATAGTGGGAAAACTTGTTCCATCTTGAAAAAGGGAGGGCAAAAATAAGTGTATATCAGGGGCCGAGGCAGAAAAGGGATCCAGGTTCCTGCTTCTGGCCCAGATGGAAAACCTTTTCCATTTATTGCTGTATAGTTGCCTGGTAGAGGGTTTTGGAAGGCCAAAATGATGCGTTTAATGGGGGAACGCTAGCCTGTATTGTTTAATTATCACTGGAACTAAAGAAACCAAGTGGTTAGGCGAAGGGTCTGAAGGTTTGAAAGAGGGAGCCCTGACGGCTGGGAAATCAGATCATGATGGGGATCCAGTATCCATGGCAGATACTTCAGATGAGACCTGATGAAGGGGAACCATGGTTGACAAGTCCAGAAAAGGGCAATGAGGATCAGAGATGTCCTCAGCTGTTGAAGTTTCTGCAGGACCTTGGGTATTAGGGGGACAGGAGGGTAAGCGCAGAGGTGACTCGGAGACCAATCATGGACTAGAGCATCCCTTGGGGACCCCCCTAAGAATGGATCAGGGTGAAATACTACTGCATCTGTGGTTGATTGGAGAGGCAAAAGGGTTGCAGCATGGCTGACCCCAAAGGTCAAAAATCTGATTTGCCACTGACAGATTGAGTGACTCCTTATGAGGACTCAAGATAGCGCTGCTGAGCCTGTCGGCCAACACATTGGAATCCTAGGTATGTGCATTGCAATAAAGCAGCAGCCAGAGGACATAGCCCATTCCCTCACTGTCATGGCCTCTCTGAAAAATGGGTAAGAGCATGTTCCCCCTTGTTTGTTGACATACCAGACAACAGACATTGTCTGTCTAGATTGCAATTGTCCCTCAAGGGAGGCAGTCCTGGAAAGCTTGCAACAATAGGAGAACTGCTCTCATCTTTAGGATGTTTATAGGCAACTTGTTTTATATTGGTGACCACGTGCCTTGGACGGTCTTCCTCCGAAAATGCACCCTCCCAGGAGGGAGGCATCTGTGGGCACAGTGGCTGTGGCCAGAGGGAGAGAAAAGGGCCTGCCTATAAAGATCCTGCAACTGAAGCCACCACTGGAGGTGATGTTTGCACATAGGCATCAGTTTTATGGTCGTGGACAGAAGATGAAGAAGAGCTGGCCATTGGAACGCTAAAGTCCACTGTAACACCTGCATGTGGTAACTTGCCAGAGGAACAAGATGGATGGACGAGGCCATGGAACTGAGAGCCTGAAGAATTAAAAGAACCAGGAGGTGAGGCAGGTCCAAAATCTGTGTGACCTGTTCCCAATCAATTTAATTCTGTGCAGAGGCAAAGTTGCAATCTCAGATACAGAGTTCAACTGTACTCCTATGAGCTCCAACTGTTGAGTGGGGATGAAGCTGGATTTTGCCAGGTTGACAGTTATACCCCACTGCCAGAAGAAGGTAAGAAGATACTGAGTCTCCTGAGTCAGTCAATGCTTCGAAGGTGCCATGAAGAGCCAATCGTCGAGGTACGGAAAGACCTAGAATCCCTGCAAATACAGGGTGAGCCTCTACCACTGCCATGCATTTGGTAAACATCCAGGGGGGGCTGTCATGAGACGGAAGGATAGGGCCCTGAACTGATAATGATTGGCCCCTAGCCAGAAATGAAGATGTCTCCTGGAAGGCATGTCTATCTTAATGTGATAGTAGGCATCCTGGAGATCTACTGAGTACATCCAATCATCCCTGCATAACAGCAGCAGAATGGACTGAACAGTGACCATTTAGAACTTTGATTTCTTGACTGACAGATTGAGCTCACTGAGATCCAAAATAGGATGCAGGTCCCCTGTCTCTTTTGGCACTAAAAAGAAGCAAGAGTAGGTACCGGATCCTCTTTGTCCTGCCGGGACCTCTTGGATGGCTCTTTTTAGAAGTTGTTGTTGAACTTCTTTGAGGGCCAACTCCATCTGACTGGGTGGAACATTGGGGAGATAACTTCTCACTGGAGGAGGTTCTGAAAAGGGAATGAAATAGCCCATGAAAATGATATTAACACCCACTGATTGGAAGTGATTTTTGGACTAATGGATATAGGGAAATGTGATCCCCGATTGCCTCCAGGGCAGAGCAGCCAAGCAACACTTCAGGAACACTGAAGAGGCTGCTTAGAGAAGGTTTGCCTGGACCCCTGATTTTGTGGACCCCCCCGCCACAAAGGTGTCATTTTCCATTGTAACCTCTTCCCCTGTCTCTGAAAGAGGATTTATCTGGAGCATCTGAAAAGGGAAACTGCACCTTTTGGAACCACATCTTCCTGGTTCCTTGTAGGGTCTTGGAGAAGGACCTCTGGGGGCCAAAAGCTTGATTCCTACAGCAGAGTCTTCCCTTCCTGCTCACTGTGGGTCAAGATGTTGTTCACAGAGGGTTCAAAGAGAGTACAGAGGGTTCAAAGAGAGTGGAACCATTGAAGAGGGCATTAGTAAATGATGCCTTATAGGGTTTCACAACCTTGCACAGGTGTAACCAGGCATGACGCCACAAGGCAATGCCCATGCCAGCCACTCAAGAGGTAGCCTCCACAGAGTTGGTGATTAGCCTTATCAAGGAAATAGCCAGAGAGGTCAGAGTTGTAAGCTTGGGAGACATTTGCTTAAAGTTCTCTGCCAGCAATAACTCTGCAAGGGAAGTGGAGAACTCTTAAAACAAATCCCTTTGGAGGTGGATAAAATGTGCCAAATAGTTAGTTGTTCCCATCCCAAAGGTAACTGAGGTGTACACCTGCTTCCCAAAGCAGTCTAGCATCCGAGACTCCCTGTTTAGGGAATGGACTGTGGAGCTCTTTTCTGCTAGCTCCTTCTTTGTGGCAGTGTCAACCATGATGGCCTCAACTGCTATGCCCTTACTACAGAATAAGTGGTCTGCAGGAGGGCTAAGGAATTTATTGTCCCTCTTAGGAACAGGCTGTACTGTGTCAAGTTCCTTCCAGGCCCTGCTACCAATTAGATCCACTAACACATTAGCAGGGTGGGACACCCAAGAGGTAGATGGGCCCATCCTGAATGCCTTCAAAAATATGGACTCCTCTGAAGCCCGGGGTTGAAGAGACCATCAGCCCTTTTGATTTAGAAGCTCAAGGATGTCTCCAAAGTTGACATCATCAGGTGGAGATCTGGGGGACCCATCTCCTTCCTTGAGGTTTGTATCTTCGGTGAGAGACTCTGCAGGGGAGTCCAAGTGCCTCCTCTTGCACTTTCTCTTACAATGAACATCCTCTGATGGGGGCCTCAGGGAGGACTCAGAAGAAAGAGGGACTTCCAGAGGGGCTCGATTGGGAGGGATGAACAGGGACAGAGTGAGAGGTCTCTCCAGCCAAGGTACAGAGAGGCCGGTAGGGACCCGGAGGTGTGGCAGAGGTGTGGCAGAGGAAACTGCAGACCTATAGAAGGTCATCTCTACCAACCAGAAGGCTGAAAGGCTGGAAGCAGGTTCATCCCCCCATGTCTGAGGGTGAAGTCTCCCGAAAGGGAGGAATGTGCCCAGAAACTGCCCCAGACCCCCAGATGATACCGGTCTGGAGCTATTGAAAGCTGAAGCACCAAGAGGAAGGAACTAGTCCAAAAAGATGGTACCAGATCCCCCCCCCCCACCAGCATTGTCCACTCCAGTATGGGGCTCACCCTGCTCTGCAGAAGGAGGAGGAACAGAATAAGCCAAGGACCTCAACGGGGATGAGAAAAGAAGAACACTGTCTCATCAGAATCTGACCACAAACTTTTTGGTCCCTGGAATCCAAACCCAAAGGGGTTGGATGAGGAGAATGAGAAGATGGAGGGGAAGAGGCTGTCCTGGCTGGATGGGCAGGAGAAGCCAGTAGACCCAGTTATATCTGGGCCTTGAGAAAACTCCTCATTATCCTGACCATGTCTGAGGGCAGAAGACTCCTGGACAGTCTAGAGGATGAAGAGGAGTAGGTGGACTTGGAAAAAGACCTCCCTGACATACTGCCAGGCTCCTGGGAATGGATCTGATGCCTCAGAGCTGAAAGTAGTCTCTGCTTGGAAGTGAAAGGGAACTGCAAGCTCCTCCAAGATAATGATTGGATCAGATGAACCTGTCAGATTCAAAGGCTTAGATGGCTCAGCGGCTGGATCCAACGAACCAGTCAGAGCCAAGGCTGCCCCACCTTGGTCAGATCCAAGAGCCGCTGATGTGGAGAGGTCCTGGATTTGACCAAAGGCTCCACAGCCCTCAGCTCCAAAGACCTCAGATCATAGGCAGATCAGGCTGAGAGTGGATTGGGGGACTAAGGACCCAATAGTCACTATTTCTTGGCATATTAAGCAAAGCAGAAGAAGGGGTCTTCCTTTTCTGGTCTGAAGAAGAAGTCTATGAGAGATATAAAGGGACCCCCTTGCACCAAGCCTTTGAGGAGCAACTTGTTGTAGTGTTCTGCTAAAGCCCTGGGGTTAAATGTGAAACAAAAGGTCGCACTGAACCTCCAGATGTGGAGTGCCCAAGCAATAAACACACTCCTCATGCATATTGGAATAAGGCATTTCCGACCACACGAGGAGCACTTCTTAAAACCAGCAAACCTATTGGACATGCTACCCACTAAACTCACTAATGCAACCATGAGAAAGCCCTAACAGCTAACTAAAGAAAAAGGGCACCAAATCTCACACACACACACACACACACACACACACACACACACACACACACACACACACACACACACACATACACACCCACCCACACACACACACACACACACGCACACGCACACGCACACACACGCACACACACACACACACACACACACACACACACACACACACACACACACACACTCAACTATACTAAACATCTAAGAAACTAATGGCAGGGGAGGATCTTAGCTATAAAAAGGATAGCAGCAAAATTACCTATACTAAACACTACAACTACCAAATTGTACAAGAAAAAAATAGAAAACTTTCACTTATTTTCACTTATATAGCCAGAGCCAAAAGGAATGCGTCTGCACCACGATAATGGCAAACAAGATCTGGGGTCTTGAGAGCAGCAGGGCATTACGGGAGACGGAAAAGCCAGAGCCTTATATCCGTCTGTTGTATTTTGCCTGCTCAGATCCAATGTCGGATCCAAGAACCTGTGGTGATGAATGAAAACATGGATAACATCAGATACTGAGATTTTAAAGGCAGCACAAATCTAATAGAGGATTTGACTCTGACAGTGCTATAATAATGTTACCTGGGTTCCAGTCAGAGATAGCCCACGAGTTGGAAGAACAACATGTGAAATTTGGGGTCTACTTTATTCCCGTGAAAGCTGAATTGATCGAATACAACTTGCGCAACACATAAAGAGTGAACCGGAAATACTTCGAACGCACTAAACCGCAAAATTCAAAATCTCGATTCCTCATAGTTGGCCAACCCCACCGCCCGCAACATACTGCCTACCCAAACACAATAAAAAAAACCACATACATACACTAACCAAAACCCTACTTCTAACCCTAAAGTAAATCACCAAAACCCTACTTCTAACCCTACACTAAACCCCACATATACAACTATCTATGTACTATCCTTAACCCCTCCCTAACCCAAACGTCTGTAACTATCACACACACCCTACAAAGCTATACCCAAACAAACTAAATATTCCACACATATACACTTAACAAAACCCTACACTAAACTTTACATATATTACCTACACTAAACTTTACATACATTACCTACCTATGCACTTACCTTAACACCTCCCTAACCCTAAGGTCCGTAACTATTGCACACTTACCTTATGGAGCTATACCACAGATGGACCAACTATGCGAATTCGATATTTCCAATTTCGTGGTTTAGTGTGTTTGACGTATTCGCTTTTCGCTCATTATGTTTTGTGCAAAGATGCCTCTTTGGGATCACCTGTTCATAGGTAGGTACTAGGCTATTGGCTCTAGGACCTATAGAAGCCTAGCCAAAAAGGTACCCTGGCTTTTGCCACCAAGAAAATTATTTTCCTGTGCCCCTGTCGAGCAGAGCCACAGAAGTGATCCCCAGGGTGAATTTCCTATTTCCCATCCAATCATCAAGATTTTTGTTGAAGAGTGCTAATGAGGAGCTTTGTTTGATACAAGTAGGTAGTTTGTTCCAGAGTATGGGAAGTCTCTGGGGCAGGAATCTATTCCTCCAGCATGTTCTGTTTATTGTGATGACATGGTTTAGGTCCCTAGAGCATGTAGCTCAGAGGGATTGGGATTTCTTTAAGTGGAGCATGTCCAACAAATCTGGGCTTGACATAGCTTTGTATGTTAGGCAAAGTTGGCCTCTGACTAGGCGATATGCAATGAAGTAAAGCGGAAACCAGTGTCTTTGTTTATAAGTTCCATGATGATACATTCCATGGCCTCACAGACCAGGCTCATCAGCTTAATGGGGCAGCAGTTCCCGGGGTCTGTGGTGAATCCCCCTTTATGGAGTGGGATAACCATTGCTGTGCACCATTCAGTGGGTACAAAGCCTGAGGTGAGGCTATGATTGAACATGGTACTTAGGTAGGGTGCCAGTTCATTCTGTAGTTCATGTAGAATGCATCCTGGGATGCTGTCAGGTTCCATGGATGCTGTGTTCTTGGCTTTGGAGAGTGTGGTTTTTACCTGTGCAGCCATGATTACAGGAACTTTGCATTCTTCTGGTATAGAGATGGGCCCTTTAGTGGGTGAGAGGGGGGTAAAGTTAGCACTGAACCTATCTGCCAGGATGTTGGCAATATCAGTTGGTTCTGTGTATTTATTGCCATTGTGTTGTAACTCAGAGCAGATCTGAGTGTTGCCATTGAGATTCTTGACATAGCTACAGAATGCTTTGTGGCTGTCTTTAGAAAGAGTGGCGATATTGTTTTCGTAACTAGCTTTGGAGGATTTTATGAGGGATCTCAGCTTTTTACTGAGGCTGACCAGGGAGTTCCTCCAATCATGGGATTTTACTCTTTTTTGCAGCAGTTTTTTTCTTCTGTTGTAGAGTTTGTTTATGGCAGGGGACCACCAGATTGACTTCCATTTTTGGAGGATAGCATCTTGGTTCTGTTAGGGATAGCACAATCCATGCACTCATGTAAGTGTTTATAAAGTGCATTTGTGTAGGATTCAGCTGTCTTACCTCTATTGTCCATCTGCATGGGTGTCGTGAAGTTTGCCACTTCTGTCTTAAGAAACATGAAGTTGGCTCTGGAGAAATTTTTTATGGTGGTTTCCCTAAGGGGGGGTGGGGGCAGGATGTAGATGTCTAGGGTGATTAGCTTGTGATCGGATCTGACCAATGAGGAAATGACCTCTGGTGTGGAACACCGGTCTCCCATGTTAGTAATGACCAGTTCTAGGATATTGTTGCCCCTGGTGGGGGTGTGGATAAGTTGATCCAAGCCTTTGGAATTTATGAATTCCAGAAAACGTTGAGCAAAAGAGATGGTACATGAGTAGTTTTCCCAGTTAATGGTGGGGTAGTTGAAATTTCCCATTATTAGGGTGTTAGGTTGTACCCTAATATTTTCTAGTGTATCAAGAAATGAGGAGTGGGAATCTTGAGGCATGGTGGGGGATCTGTATCAAGTTACAATTTGGATTGCGGTCTTGCCCAAAGTTAGTTGCACTTGGATAATCTCGGATGCATTATGCTGAGCAACTAGCCTGAAGGTGTGGATATCCTTAATGAATATGGACACACCTCCACCTTTAGTGTTTCGGTCCAGGTTAGGTGGCCGAAAGGTGTTGTATGAATTATAGCCCCAACCATTCCACTGCAGACAGCAAGTAAGAGCATGTCTGATACATGTAAAGACCAGTGTTACACATTAATGCCCGTCTTTAATGGACAGTGAAATAATTAGTCACATCAATATTACAAGAGAAGCAGATGAAGCAGTTGTCAGTATATTCATATAATATATATCTGTCATGGAGTAAATCAGAGTATCTAGCCTTCATTCACGTAGCATACAAGAAATAATAAACATTACTTGAAGGATTCGGAAAAGTATGTCTAGGAAATTAATTGGAGCTTAGTTTTAAACACATACTATATCTGCAGATCAGAGGCTGTGTGTGCCAAAAAGATTGAGTTGTAATAGGAGAAGGAAAGACTATCTGTGGTACATAAGAACTTCCCTGTTCCATATTTGATGGAACATGCTTGGTTCAATCCCCCACAAGCTGGATTATTTTTCAGGGGGAATGGTTTTAATTACAAAAAAATTGAGAGAAAACTTCTTTAGTGAGTGAACTGCCAGTCTATATTTGCTACCGGAGGTAATAAAAGGACTGTAATACTAACAGATGTAATGTTTTGTTGGATGAGCACATGAGTAACCAATAATATGAATTATGAGATGTTGGATGGCAGTGGGGATATTATACATCATCTTCAACATTCTGAAATTGCTCTGTATTCTCCTACGTATTGCTAACTGCTGACATAGCTTATAATAACCATGTGATCCTGAGTACTGTCTAAACAGGTGATATTTGCTTATGGCCTTTAGAGTTCAAGCATGGCAATGGAGTAAGGTTGTTAAATCAACAACTATACCCAGTTTTGAATTTTCTGTCATTTCTGCTCCTTGTGTTCTGTGAAAGCAAACTTCTATTTGTTCTGGTAGCTCTGCTTCTGTGTAACAACTTTAAAATTGTTTCTTACACCACGTGCAGTATAATGAGGCAATACAACATAATGATTAAATGACTTTCTCTGAATATTTAGTGTCTGAAAGCAAACTTTTGTTTGTTTCCAGTTTGCCTACAGTCTTAAGTATCAGTAATTGTGTACATCTCAATGCATGCTAGTTAAAAGTTTTTCTCTTTTCCCTGGAGATTAATTTTTTCCTTTTCATTAGCATCAGGTTCTAGTCATTTTCCTTCCAGTGCTTTTGATGGTTTCTGTTAGAATTACTGTGGTAGGTAGTGGGGGACAGCCTTCCTTTTGCATTGTTATTCTGTGATGACTTGTGACATTTGACAGTCCACAATGCACAATCAGCATGAAAAGTTTTCTTGTGCTCCTGGCACCTGGTAACTTATTCCTGCTAGTGTCACTGCTGAAACCTTTCAAAGATCCTGTACAGCAGTAAGATCTTACTTCAGACTCTGCTGACTTTTACTCAGACCAAAGTGTAATGTGATGTACATACATGCACCATCTGATGCTCTTTAGCACATGGCAGAAAAAAATACAGGAACCAAAATGAATGGAGGTAGCCTCAAACGTCAAAAATATGTATTTTAATAATCCAAAGAAATACAAATGAATGGAATGAAAGGATTACGCACTTTCACCTGCAAACATAACCAGACTTCTCCAGAATCAATTATACACATTCATAGCAACCTTTTAAATACCCCACTCAAAATGATCACATGTTCATTCCCCTCCAGGAAAAGCTAAAATGCAATTAAAATGTAATTGGATTGAAATTAAAACCTGAACAGGTATGAAAATCAGGAAGCAAGCAATACCAAATGCAGTTTAAACATAGTATGACTTAAGTGTAAGAAAACTGGTAATAGATACTTATTCATTGAGACCAGGTAACACAGTACCATTCAACTTTAGTTGCCAGTGTAACTCCTTTTTTTAAATATAATCTTCCCAAGGCCCACCTCTTGGATTTCTAAGGATTTGTTCCAAAACAAAAAACAAAAAATGATGACCAGGGTGGTTTGAAATATGCTTATACAAAGCGTTCTTAACTTTTTGTGTTCTGATGTCTAAAAGATGCTCTTAAATAAGTTCTTTCAACTTTCTTTTGGTCTTTCCCACATAAAAAAAACATCTTAATTTTCGCATACAGTAAGGTAAACAATACCGCCAGAGTTGCAATTACAGTGAAAACACAGTTTAATAAAGTTCTGATTAACCTTGACAATATCATCCACCACAATGTATCTACATGGGGGCAGAAGCCACATTTAGCCATACCGTGTTTTTATTACTAGTGAAACCACCAACCTGGCTGTGTATTTCCAGCATATCCTTAAGGGATCTCCCCTTACAATATACCACCAAAGGTTTTGCCCCACTTTTTCAATGACACCATTAAAGAATGGAAAAACATTCCAGTTTTTCCCCAGGACTTCTCTAATGAAAAAAATAAGGTGTGGTCCTTTACGCCTTTGGGGAATCAAACAGCTCTTGAGCATTGTTAAAAGAAGACAGTAACAGAGGTAAAATCTCCCCCTCTTTTCTTTTAAAGGACCACTACGGGTAAATGATGAAAAAACATATATTTTTTTATGAAAAAACATATATTTTTTATCTAGTCATGATTTTCTGCACCTCCCAAAGCTGCTTTAATCCAAAAAAGTATTCATAGGTTCATAGGTAGGTACTAGGCTATCGGCCCAAGGGCCTATGTAAGCCTAGCCAACAAGGTTCCCTGACTTACGCCACCCAAGAAAGTTATTTTCCTGTGCCAATGTCGAGCAGAGACACAGAAGTGATCCCCGGGGTGTATTTCCTACTCCCCTCTTAATTTTATTTTTTTATTTTGTTCTCCTGTCTGCCCTCATGGGGGCAGACATCCTGATGAGACTTTTTTCCCTTAATAGGCTAAATCTGTCCCAAAATGCAGTCTGACAGTCTGATTGTGAGAACAATTAGCCCTACTTTTTGTTGTCAAATCAGGCTTCCATTCACTTAGAATGGAAAACCTGAAAAATATTGCCAAGTTTAACAGTCAGTAGATCAAGTGTCACTGACTGTCCTGAACTGAATTTTACAAATGTAGTTCATGCTGATGCACTACACATTTTCTGAAAGAAGCTTGGAAAAGTGTCAACTAATTACAGAGATAAAAAAGACTTTTTGCAAAGAGCAATTTTGTTACTGTCAGTTCCAGACCAAGTTACTCCTCCCATCTCCACTCCTTCTATGAGCCCGAGTCTCAAATTTCCAGCTAGGCTAGGTTCAGCTAATTAGCAACCCTGCATGACAATAGACATCACACAAATGTCAGCCTGGTGTGCCACTAAAACTGTTCCCTAATGACTGTTTCCTCCTTACTGTTGGCTTACACATATCCAGGCTAAGTTTTATGCTACATCATGGACACCCTGTGTGCATAATTGAACACATGCAAATGCAAACACACACCCCCAGATCATTTTCAGCACATGATCTATGTTACACCATGTACACCCTGTATACAGAGAGTGACACCCAACAAACACCCACACACACAAGCAATGTACCGCAGAAGTGTGCTCCATTACCCACCTCTCCACAGAACACTGCTTAAATTCCAAGGGGGTGGCCTAAGGTACTGACTTTGTCACCTCGTCACATCACCCCCTGTAATTGAAGCAAGCCCACTGCACTGACACAGCTCTCCCCACAGCACGGCAGCAAGGAGGTGTCAGTTCAGCTTTGCTCCACAGTTCTTCGTTACACCACATACATCATACACACACACACACAGCCAGACACAGACGCAACCAGACCCAACTTTCTTTACAAAATGTACTCACACTCATACATGCACATGTTCTTCAACATATATGAACTCAGATTCCTGCAGTCACACAAGCTTGCACACCTCTATGCAGAATAAGCTTCCACTCTAGCTTTGATCCCCATTTCTCTGTCACACCATGCACCTTACATGACTCCACATATGCGCTTACACACACACACACACACACACACACACACACACACACACACACACACACACACACACACACACACACACACATATCCACTCCAGTTCTAGCAGTCACACAGACATGCGCACACCTCTCCAGAGCAGGAAGTATCAAGTCAACCTTTGATCCATCTTTCTGTGTTACACCAAAAATGAGACATGCCTGAAGAAATGCTCACACACACTCACGCGTGCATGTTTACTCATTCACACATGTACTAATATACATGCTTGCATATATACACATGCACCATTTTCACCAATTGTTCTCTGTTAGAACACGGACACCCTGTGTACATAATGGAATGAACACACCCACAAGCACTGGAGCACTCACTTGTCCTTTAAAACACTGCTCCCATGTCAACTGGCATGTCTATTCTAGTGTCAATGAGAACCCATAACATATTCCCTCATTAATGGTTACAAGCCTGCTGCACTAACACAACTATCCCAACAGGACTACAGCAAATCTGGTGTCAGTCCATCTTTGCTCCATCATTTTCCATTACACCACAGACATCATACAGGCATACATTCATTCATGCTGACACACACATTTTCCAGTTTGCTAAAACAGGAAGCAATTGACATTCATCTGGAACACAGTAGTTTAAGTGTTGTTGTGTCTTTTGGCTTTTCCCGGTTAGGGGTCACCACAGCAGAACTCTGGTCCGCTAATGATTGGCAGTAGATTTTTACATGCCGAGTTGCCAGCCCTGACACGCAACCTTCAACAAAGGTACGCCCATTCATGCATGTCTCCACACAGAAGACGCTCTAGCTGAGAATCGAACAGGACAACGTCTTACTGTGAGGCGACAATGCTACCACAGCACCACCACCGCAGTACAGTAGTTTAAGTGTACTGTTAGCAAAGCGAATTCTATTTAGTCATCAAGTCCATATTCATGATTGGAACTAAACCACAGTACCAGTGGTGGACCAGCTTTCCATCCCCCCTGCTCTTGTTCAAGCTGCATCTACAAATCTAAAATGTTGCCTCCTTTTGAATGCCAAAAAAACCAAACTACTACTCTTTACACCTAACAGTAAGTCCCCCCCAATCAATTTCTCTATCAAATCAAAAAATGGCACTATTATAACCCCAGACTCTACCACCAAACTATTAGGAGTCTTAATTGACAATAACCTTACATTTGATAATCATATCAATAACACTATAAAATCCGTAAATAGAAAATCGGGCTCCCTATATAGAATAAAACCCTTCTTAACACCAACAGCCAGAACTACTATTGCCCACTCCCATCTAATCTCCACTCTTCTCTATGCTTCCCCCATTTACACCAACCTGAAGAAAAGTAATCTCACTAAACCAACTAACTCCTATAATAATATTGCAAGGTTTGCCACTGCGAACCTATTTAGAACCCATCACTGTCTGAACTTAAAGCAACTTAACTGGCTTGAACTACAAAACATTCTGATACTTTCCCAACTTACCATTATTCATAGGATACTTTACCAGCCCAAGAACACACCGATACTCACTAACCTTGTTACCCCCTATGTAAACCTCAACTCCTTACGCTCCTCCACTAAACTACTGGCTAGCAATACCAAATCTAATAACATGGCAGGTGACTCCTTGTTTTCAAATACCACTGGAAAATTCTGGAACATGTTGCCATCAGATCTAACTGCACTTCCCTCCTTCCCGCTCTTTAAACAAAGGCTGAAGCAACATCTTATGACTAACTGGTTATGCCCTTGCTGTTACCCTGACTAATTGTCTGCATTCTTTTTGCCATGTTTCTATATCCTCCCTCCCCTTTACTTTTTCAAACACTACTTACCCCTTAGTAGCGTAAACTACTTTAAACTATTTCCTAAAAATAGGAGATGAACTAGCTGTGAACATATTTGTTAACAACCTCACATACATTACTGTAGGAGTATCTTACTCCTTTCAAAGTTCCTGTATTTCTTAATTAGCTTATTTTACTGTAGCTAAGGCTCACTACTGATTTCTAACGATTGTATTATTTTTATATTGGTGTAAGTATTTCTCTTTGTACATGGTATTGTTTCTTAGATAATATTGACTTTGGAACTACTGTTCTCTCATGTACTGTTTGCCTTACACTTTCATGTTCCCTTTTTCTCACAAAATTGTACATTATAAACATTTAAATGTTACTGTGGAGCTTTTCTCCCCAGGCCTCTGCTGAAAATGGAAATATATCCAGTTGGACTAGTCTGGTTAACAAATGTAAAATAAATAAATAAATAAAATAAAATAAAAATTGGCTTTGTATTTCAAGGCCCAGAAGCGATACTTACTTGTACACAAACCATGTACTGCTTAGTCCTGCTGCATTGCCAACAGTTACTAAATAACATCGCTGAAATGTCTGCTGTGAATCCTACCAACTGACATCCTCACATCATCTAATTCTGTCATAGTACAGGAAGCAAAGTGCATGCACACAGCTATTCTGCTTGCAATAAGGCACAGAGTGTTCATTTTAACTATGCTTACCAGTTCTACGATATGCCATGTACACCATGCATGAATATCCAATCATGCACATACAGTGATACTCGGCAAGCACAATAATTGGTGACGTATAGCAAAATAATGATAGAAGGCTAATCATAATTGAGTAATTGACATGCCAAAGAGTCTATTGTCTTGCATATAAAAATATATGCATAAATAAGATGCAGTGTCAAATAATTTCAAATTTGCTTATTGGAATCTAACCAGCTTACACACACACACACACACACACACACACACACACACACACACACACACACACACACACACACACACTCTCTCTCTCAAAACACACTCAGAAGAAATTAAGGTTATGCACTTACCATAATGGTTGATATTTATTGCTGTATTGTACTTCATTATAAGAGTGTGTAGTTAGTTCATTCTTTGATTACAAAGATAATCTGAAATGTGTACATTTTTTTCTTCAGTGCTCATACTGACCCTTAACTCAACTGTTCCACCTTGTTTACAGTTTGCCATTTGCAATCAGTAATGATTGAAAAACTGATGGTAGTTCCTAATCCAGTGAGTTTACAAGCATTTTCACGGTTTCCATGCATATTATATGTATAGTACACACAAGGGACCTTAAGTGTTTGGCCCTAAGCATTGACCATCCTTAGGAGCTGTCAGAATCTCCCACTAAACAAGAATTGATCACGATAAAGGCTTGTAATCTTGTCTCACATCCTCACTTGCAATCAGCCATCAGCAGTAAACCTTATCGTTCTGCAAACTGCGCTGTAATCATTCCATTACTAACATTAAGTGATTATTAGTCTATCTTCCTAACATTTACACAACTGAGATTGTAAGCCATGTTACTATCCTTACTACTGACATCTATCCATATTCTGTTTTGTACAGTAGAGTTAAGTAATGTTTAATACAACAAAAAAAGAAACAACACAGACACTAAATATCATCCTGCTCTACCTTGCAAACTTGAAATTGTATAAAAAAGTCATTAACTATCAGACATTGTGCAATGTATGCTGACTGTCACCCTGGTCTTCCTTGCAAACTTGAAATCATATCCAAACGGTCATTACCTATCAGACACTGCAATGTACACACAACGTCCGCAAATCTGTTATCTGTTTGGCACTACAGATTATCACAATCCTGTGATTGAATTCAAAAAGTGTTTAAAAAGCTTATAGTTGAAAAGGAAATTGAAATACAATATCAAGTGGCCGTCTGTCATAACTGGATCACCTTTAGTTTATTAGCACTGTGTTTAATCTAGAGCAGCATTTCAAGTCAATCAATCCTTTTAACATGACATAAATCCTCTGACTCTCTCCAGTTTCACGTTTTCATGGGTTACCCTAATTGTATTGGTCTCCTCTGTCTATTACCGCTGCATGTGTGATCTGTATGTACACCGTGCTCTGATACACATCATCACTTACCAATATGGTTACTCATTTTCATCCCGTTTTGTACATCCTGTACAAACCTCGAGATTAGTTGTGGAACTTGATGCTCCTCAACTTGTGTGTTCCTTCAGGCCCATCAATAACAGTGATGTTGACACTCTAACTATCCAGCACCTGTATGTTACATGCTCATCCACAACACTAATCACACCCACAAACCAAGACCATAAATGAAACAGCTAGCTCACTGTCAAATAATTCCTTCTCCTTGTCTGAACTATCCAGCTGATCATTAACAATTTCTTCATCAACTACACCGTAACTGTAGATTCTACTTTCAACTCTAGTCTTATGCACACACCATCTATTTCAGACTTCTCACATTTCCTATTGTCATTTGTAAACAATGCCAACATGCACTGGCAACTTCTATTTGTTACTTTTCTCTGATTTCATCCATCTGTCTTGTATCAGACATTAATCCATACTGATGTATGTCCTAATTTAGCTTAGTACTCCTCACAGTTGTCATCTACAAATGTACTTCTAAATTTTTTTCTGCAGTTGATTGTAGGCAAAAGCAATTTATGTTGTTTGCAATGGTCACTGGCTAGAACACAACTGACACATCACTGCAGATCAAACATATATGCCTGGTGCAGCATTATTCTCACTCACACTTCTATCATGTTGACTACATGCAACAGTAATCAAGGATTCTGTGACTTACCGAATCATGATATATGCCTGGCAATTGCTTCTGCTTTATCTGGTCTCTCACACTTGGCTATATTTTTTGGTACAGATGTTACCTGAAAGCTTGGCACAGAAATGTTGCCACTCTTCATCAAGAGGGCATCCAGAATCAAAACAAAGATATAGTCATATTTTCTGTCTTCAAAAATTGGATTTGCAACCCACTTCTGTTTTGCCTTAGGATACATGATCTGGTAATGCAGCTCTCCCTTTTTTGTGCAGTTACTCTTTGGGGTGTGTACTACTGCTTGCTGATGATTCACATTGGCGTTATAATCAAAAATGGCTAGCATTGTGCGTGCTTTCATTCCACTGTTTGAAAAATGCTCAAATTTGGGGTAATACTTGCACAGCAGAGCATGAAACACTTCCAAGCTGCCTGTGTGGCAGAACTCTGTTAAGTGTTTCAGATCATTCACCAGTGTTGTGTTGCTCACAATCTTCACCAGTGCAGTGTGCGGAGTATCACCAACTTCCATCCACTGTTTTGTTCCCTGGTCTGGCAATGGAATCTCAAGCTCACAGGCACGGAATTTCTCTCCCCAGTTCCAGGTGTGCCTGTCTGGTATGTGATGGATGAGAGGCTTCCACTTTTCCAGCAGTAGTGGCGCATCTCCATCACATGTTTCTGAACACCACCACAAGTGGTTTGAAATACTTTGGCACCATGGCATTAACTGCTCCATGTCCTTTTTTTTTGGCAACTGATACAATCTTCTTGGTAATACTTTTTGACACATGCCATACGTCAGATTGATGGTCAATTTCAGGAAACTCTGTCCTCATTGCACTTCCAATCCCTCAATGTCTGTCCGTTGCTACTACACTTATGTCCACATTGAGTCTATGCAAGTTCCACATACAGTTTAGGAATGCCTTTTTTTCCAAAGCTACTGAAGAAGTTCCATCACCAAGTTGCTCTACCAAGAGAAATCCAGGAGTTAGCCTGAGTCCGTATCCATCAAACTGTAACAGCAGTATTTTGCTGAACAGACCGGGCTGTCACATCAGCCATCACCTGATAATCTCACTCTTTTACCTTGAATGTCTTGTAGCAGATCTTGCTGATGTGTACTCCATCTATGTTGAACCACTGGAAATAAGTACTGCCGCTGTAGGTCATAAAATGTTGTCTGGCTAATAAACTCCAGACCCACATATGCACAAAACCTTGATATATGTGCATATGTACTTCCACTAAATAGTACAGCTGCTGCATTCAAAAGATTTCCCACAGGCATTCTACCCAGGACTGGTTGGCTTTGCCAACTTACAGTTTCATGCCCATTCAGACACATTAGTTTGGTGGCAAACATGGATCCAACATGTCTTTTCTCATAGTCCTCACATGCTGGTGCTTTACAGTGAGGACATATCATTCTTCTCAGCAGTTGATCCAGGCAGTCTTCAAATACAATAAATGTCCGTTGCAACACCATCTGCTGCTCCACATTTTCATACTCCAGGGTCTCATCGAAGTTGGATACGGACATGGTGTTAGATGGCTCACACCATTCAGGGTCTTCTTCTTGGCAGTCATTTATATCTTCATAGATTGTCTGGGCATCACTTGTCAGACTACAGTTGATGGTTTCTTTATTTTTCACTGGGGTACTACAGCACACCATGGCAGAAGGCATCTCTAATTCCAAAAAATCATCATTCAATAGGTCCACATCTGTCATTTGTTCATTATCATTTAACATATCCACCTACACTCCTTGCTCCATCGCATAGATGTCAGTACTACGGCTCATTTCAATGTGCAGGTTACCCCTCTTTACATAAGTGTGGTCCTTAATAACATGTGCTAGTGAAACACCAGTTTCTGGGAACTGTGTGCTAACATCCATCCATGTTGAGGCCATACATTCAGCGTCATGTACAGAAGGTCTTACAGCCGAAGTCTGTGTTGCCACACTTGTCATAGTATGTGACACCTTAGTTTGACTACCCAGACTCTGTGATCTCCTGTGGCCTCTCTTTCATACATTTGACACTATGCTGTCAGATGCTTTAATTTCTGTAGTTGTACCAATGATGTTTTTTCCATGTACAGTAGCAGAGGGAATTGATCCATTGCTCATTACAAGTGTGGAGTCATGTTGTGTTGCATTATCTCTTCCTGCATCTCCATCGGCATACTCCATGCTGACAATCACTACCTCTTCTGACAATACAGCAGGCTGTTGCTAGAAAAAAGATAAATAATGTAAATTAAATATCACACATCTGAAAAGCAAATTCAATTTTCCCAGACAACTATGCTGTAATGCTTCAAACACACAAATTCTTACACTGATGTCCACTATGATGACTTCCTCATTTCCCATCAGGGGTTCTTCCAGCAGCATGCTTGTCTATTCCTTATGCCTCTGTATTAACACACAAAAGATTATAAAGGCAATGTCTGTGTTATGAAACAAGGCACAAATGGCAAAAAAATGCATCATCATCCTCTTTAGGGAGAGTGACATCCCCTCAAATTATCACATTAATAACAAAGTCCTAAGCAGTCAGTCTTGAGGGAGTTGGGCACCCTGGTTGATAGGAACCTGACTTTTGATCACTATGTTGCTTCCGTGGTATGGAAAGCCTTCTACATGGCGCACCTCATAAGGGTATGTCATCCAGGAACAAAGATAGTCATAACATCCCTTCATTCTTCCATTATAAGGCCCATCATTGAGTACAACACACCTTTCAGCATGTACCTTCCAAAGCACTTCCAGCAGCTGGAAAGAATGCAGATCTTTCTCACAACGAGAAGCCAGGTCCTCAAACATCTACCATACACAGATAGGCTAAAAGCCCTATCCCACTACTCAGTTTCATGCAGACTCCTCAGAGGCGACCTCTGTCTGGCATACAAGGTGATCATAGACCCCACCTTGATGTGACTGCTGTATATCTGCAAGTCAAGCTCCACTCGAGTAACCCCCCATGCGTGGCCTCACCCTGGTCTGTGACATGAACAGGACTTGTTGGTAGGATAGATTTGTCTCCCAGAGAGTCCCTCTTCTATGGAATTGACTCCCTCTCCACATCAAGTAGAGTACCTCTTCACCCATTTTTATGCGCAACCTGGATAACTGGATGGGAAACAGAAAATATACCCCTGGGACTCCAACCATGTGCATTCTAGACAGGGGCATTGGGTGCTGATTTGCCTAAACATGGGCTAAAGTCTTGGCTAGGTTTATAAGGGCCTCAGTGATAATAGTCTAGTAGCCTCCTATGGTCCAATGGCTGCTAAATACACATGGCCAACTTTAACTTGTGTGTGTCAGCCTAGCTTCAGTCAAGACATCTATAACAAAACTTGTACTGTGAATTTGAAAACAAACCTTAAATACAGATGCATTACTTCATACCTAATACCCCATTTTGATTTGCAGAAGTTCAACAACGGAGATCCATGGTCTTTCACTGTCCACCTACATCTGCATTATCATCTACCTTGCACTTAATTATATCCCCAAAAATGTATAATGGAATGCATGTGCATTAACATGTAATATTAATACAGTTGTTCACACCAGAGTGAGGACCAAATACTCAATGCTAACAATGAACACTGTTACATCCATACTGTTTAACACTATTAGGGTATATAACTACAAAACCAGAACGACAGGTCACATTACTATCAATACTTAAAAGAACCATTACATTGATAGCATACATCTCTAACAGCCCATAACATCAGCAGTCACATAGAGAAATGGTTCATTGTGGTAAGGTATGGCTTAATTTAACAAGTAAATATACATATAACCACTCACTGATAGAGACCTACATTTTATGTGCATATACATAAACACATTTGCAAAATGCACAGCAGGCTTCAAATCAAATTACTTACATCAAAGCCGTATAGATGATCAGTGGTTTGGATTTCAGAAGTGTCCATTGGCTGTGTTACCTGTTCTGTTAATTTATGTGGTGAACTCAGTAACTCATCCAGCACCTGTTAATGAAGAATAGTACATTATTAGACATGCCAACACTCCCATTTTACATTTCCACTCAAGTGCCTTAATCATGCATTAACTGCATTATGATTCAGCCACGTGACGTGACATGTCCATTGCAGCAATGACACCCGTAGGAATCTCGCAAAAAAAGTACAGTAAGACATTAAGAATAATTTTGCCATCAGGGCGTGGTTATCGAGTGGGCAAACATGAAATTCCACCTGTACTCTAATATTACGTTATACAGACTTAACAAGACAATCTACTGCACACTTTTTAAAATCCACAAATTAAAGTAACTATGTAAACAAATTTACTGAAAATACACCTATAAGTGCCCTATTTTATAATGCGGTAATCCAATGCTGTAACCAAACGAACAAACGACCAAGATAAAATAAAACACTTGTTTTTATTATACAAATACGAAAAAAATAAACAAAAAAATTGAACAGAGTTAAGCGCTTTCACCCAACATCACAGGGTTTCCTCAGAACTCACAAAACAATTAAGCTCAGACCCTTAAATATCTTTTTTGGCGCCAACACATTTTCGAATATTTAAAGTGACACCACTGTGTTACCACACTATACATGGCGTTAATAATACAAATAACCATGAAGAAATGAAAAATATAAATATAATGAAAAATATAGTAATAATACAAGTAGTCTAAAACCTACATCTCTACAGCTGCCACTAGTACAGTATATAATACTTCGTAGGTGAAATATTATACTATAAATAAAAATGATGTAGTATTGACAAGATGATCATATTACTTCCTATGAATACTTGTAAATAAATGCATCAAAGTACTGTTTTAGGTCTATCTACTATTCCATAAAAACAAGATATGTAAAACTTGATTGACAATGATAACTACATTTGTAAACAAAAAAGAATATGGAAAATGAAACAAAAATATTATTGCATCAATGCAGTACATGTATACATACACAAAAATTTAATAAAAATATAAAAATATGAATTTTTACATTTAAAAATATATGAAGTGTAATAATGCTAATATTACAAAGTAGATTTTGTCACCATGTTAAAAAATGCTAAGAATCTTATTAAATAATGTATATAAAAATCAATATAAAATCTATGTAAAATCTATGTAAAGTCTATATAAAATCTATGTAAAATCTACACTTCCTGTGAGGGCTGTGATACTGAATGATTTATGTATTAAAACTACAATTTATTATTGATTATGGGATATAATATGGGTTTAATCGATATATGGTCATATTTCATATTTTTATATTTTTATTCAATTTTTGTGTATGTATACATGTACTGCATTGATGCAATAATATTTTTGTTTCATTTTCCATATTCTTTTTTGTTCACAAATGTAGTTATCATTGTCAATCAAGTTTTACATATCTTGTTTTTATGGAATAGTAGATAGACCTAGAACAGTACTTTGATGCATTTATTTACAAGTATTCATAGGAAGTAATATGATCATCTTGTCAATACTACATCATTTTTATTTATAGTATAATATTTCACCTACGAAGTATTATATACTGTACTAGTGGCAGCTGTAGAGATGTAGGTTTTAGACTACTTGTATTATTACTATATTTTTCATTATATTTATATTTTTCATTTCTTCATGGTTATTTGTATTATTAACGCCATGTATAGTGTGGTAACACAGTGGTGTCACTTTAAATATTCGAAAACGTGTTGGCGCCAAAAAAGATATTTAAGGGTCTGAGCTTAATTGTTTTGTGAGTTCTGAGGAAACCCTGTGATGTTGAGTGAAAGTGCTTAACTCTGTTCAATTTTTTTGTTTATTTTTTTCGTATTTGTATAATAAAAACAAGTGTTTTATTTTATCTTGGTCGTTTGTTCATTTGGTTACAGCATTGGATTACCGCATTATAAAATTGGGCACTTATAGGTGTATTCGCAGTAAATTTGTTTACGTACTGCACAATTTTGCATACATTATGATGAACACCACTGCATGCAGTGCCACGTACTCTTGATTTCATATTTAAATATTTTCCTTCAGGATTACCTGCTCTCATTCCTGCTGTTCAATCCGTCGACATGATGACACTCATGTCTTCACCTTTGAAAAACTAAAAATACTCGGTACTGCATTTTTCTTAAGGCGATGAAGAATTCTGCCTTTTTTCATATCGGTGGGCAGCAGCTGTTTCATAAATTTGACTTCATACATGCTATCCTCAAAGTGTAGGGAACAAAGATAATAACGTGGCTTCTTACAATTTACTGCTTCAGCCACGAACTTGGGTATGCTGCCCACATTTGTTCCACACCGTGTTGCCCACACAGTGCATTGCTCCACATTGCATGGAAAGCTATGTATAGAAACATTGTCTGGCAAATGACCGCTGTGTGTGCCACACCCATAAGCCAGGCAGTGGGGCATCTTTCACTGAAGACTGATATAGATATCTGTGAATAAAAGGACAAGATGGTAAGTGTCATACAGGCAAATTACTAGCTGCTCTGTCATACATTTACTCCATTAAAAATGCCAATCCATTCAGTGTTCCACTGAGAAATGTGCCTCACAGTGGCTAACAAATGATATGCATCACCAGTCATCGACAACTACCATCTGTTATAATACCTGCAAATAACTAATGATTGACATCCATGAACAGTACCTAATATTACAGCATGCACTAAAAAAAGCCTTAAACAACAGCATAATGAAATCACCGCTCATTGATGTACATACTACAGCATATGGCTGTCATACATTTATGATATGTATGGAAATCTGAGTAAAAAAATACTGCCAATAATTAGCTTCCACCTATGATCATACATAACTCAGGGTTGCTGTCCATGTACCTTTAGCCGTGTCATTTGGTATGACCACATGTAATCCTTCAAGATCTGCAAAACATTATTCACTTGTACCATCCATGTTGTGACATTGATAACCAAATCTGACAAGTACATGTTGTAGCAGCTTCACGTATCTGAAAAAACTATGTATTTCTTTACAAATCCGACTAGATGCCAATGTTATGTTCAGGTCTTATTACAGTTTCTCCTTTCATGTTGTGGCTGGAATTGGTGCATTGACATCAGTGCACCCATCACATTCAGCACAAGTTAATAAACAAATTTATCTCCATAAACTCCATCTTGCTCAGTCTTCATCTCCAGGCTAAATGCAAATGAGCTGCACTGGAGCATCAGTTGGCATGTACCTACCCTTTGATGAGGGGATTGTAATGCCTTAGACTGCATTTCAAATAATCCTTTTTCTATGAACAAAGCATTAATGTCAACAGGCTTGAGGCAGTGAATGAGAGAACATACTGGTCAGGACATGCCACCATGCAACAAGTGGAAATGGAATTGGCTTTCAGGCTGTACTTGGTTGGGTCCAATGCAAATCTAACACAATGTGTATGAGTGTACAACAATCTGCATATGTGGACTCTTTATGGAGGTTGAAACTCTTATGTACCAGTGTGGAAAACACACTTATTAGTAAAAACCTAGCCATAACGAATGAACACCAGGCCGAGGCTGTGCAGTTTGCCAACAGCTATGAATTTAAAACAAATACTCATGTCCTTCAATATACAGAAACCATCAACCACTTATAGCAAAACTTCACTGGATAGCAGTTCATTAGAAATCTGGCTCTAGGTCTAATCAATTATTTCTTATACATTCATCCAGGGTGCATAATGAAGCCCTTCATACTGTCACTACTGGTTACTCGATAAGCCATTCTAACTAGTACAAACATAAACAGCAGTCATTCTCATGCATGCATTACTCCAAGCAAAATATAATCTGGAACTTGTACTTTACACACCTTTCCATGGAAGTCTTTTATAAACAGACAAGGATAAAGGTTTACATCGTTTATTAGCACTGTTTTGTATATATGTGACACACTAAAAAAAGGATTTTTGCTTTTAAATTGCCATTTTTATTTGCTACTCTAGCATTTACATATGTAATTTTTTTTATACATCAACCATTACGATCCACAGCATAGTGTTATAGGTGCTTCAATTTGTTATTACACAAATAGAATTCCACCATGCACTACATAAAACACACACTACGCAATCAACACAATCCATAATTATTATTTTTTCCAGCTTCTGACTGCTGGAACTTTTCAGTAATCTTAAAGTGCTACTCTGGAAACTCCCAAAAACATTCAAAAGCCTGAAAGCCAACGTAATCATTTTCCTCCAAGGGGAATCTTTGCCCTATACTGTTCACAACACTTGAGGGAATGACCACTTGATGACCATAACCAAGTTTTTTATTATCGTACATCCATAGCACATATGCTCGGTAGGCAACGAATCTGTATACTCTGCATAACAGGAAAAGGTCACAGTCACCATAATCCCTCTACTATTAATGCATAGAAAATGCTATAACTTCAAGTGCTACACATCCTTCACTCTAGTAATGCTAACATGCTCACTTTAATCCAAGTGAAAATTCTAATGCAAGCCAATGTAGATAATGCAGTGTGGTACTTGTATACTGCACTCGACCTTACGTGTCAGCATGCACTCAATGGCCACCCACTTTTTGTGCCAGTGCATGCAACATACAATTAAACTAGCCTCTGTGGCTGTACAGGGCAGCTCAGTAATTAGCACCTTAATATCAACTGTGAAATGACATTTATCTGCAATGCTGTTTTTCAGTTCTCAAATCTGACATCCCTAGAAAACATCACAGCGTGACAACTCTGCTGTCTGCCAGCCACAGTTTTTTCAAAGTTCAACACTTTGAAGGTCTGTTTCAGTTCAGTGCAATAACTACATCCAGACATGGACTATAAGTACTACAGACCATTCAAATTCTATAGCAATCATAAGCATGTCATGCTACAGTGCCATTTTACTTAATCAATCACATGAACTTTAGCCCACTAATTCACAAACAGACAATTTAGTTAAGAGAATAATCATGACATGCAGACTGATAGACTATGACTTGTTTATACCTGTTTGTCCACTGTGTACATTGAAAATGACCTTTGAAATAGTACATGACTCGCATAAGGATGTGTAGCAGATGCAGTGTTAGGCAAGTACTTTCAAATAGTGGATGTGCAGTAATGCAATGTGGTGGTGGCTAAATTTCACTGATTTTTAGCTTTTGCACGGGTCGATGATGCACAGCAGTAACATTCACGTGCAGTGCTCATTGGTATGCAGAGCTGGCATGTGCACCATTTCATGTCTTCGACTGCTGGCATACATGCAAAATCCTCCTCACTGCTACTACTGCATCTGCGTGCTCATTTAGGTGGGTGCTAGCCATAGGTATATACCGGCTCAAAGCTGTATGGTACAATGGTACGCGACTTCGGCTGGGAAGCCATCCTTTCTCAAAATCTGCATTTGGCAACTGAAATAATGCAACACTATAGCAATGTTACCATTACAAAAAATAGTTGGAAATCTGTCATGCACTTGAAAAGGCTAAACATACATTCACTATTAGGTCATGGATTAACTCAAGAAAACTTACAGGTGTTATGACACTGTTGAGACCACGCATTCACCTTCAGATGACGCATGCAATCCTACACAAACCAAAAGACTAATTTTTATGAATCAATGACCCCATATGCAAGCCCATAGCTTCTGCTGCAGTTATACTGTAACTGTCAGAAAGCCTCACACACAAGTATTGTCTTCAGTTGTGCTGCCCAAACAATCCACAAAATTAGAGGCATAAGGACTATTTGAGGGATTATCCAGATAAACACTTCTCACTCCAAGGAGACTAATACTAATAAATTGTATGAAGATTACCTTCTGTGACACATTGACCATACCAGTGGGAAGAGAGTATGAGTATGAGTCCAGCATATGCAGAATAAGTAATAAGACAGGACATTATTGATGCATTTGCAAATTAAGAGAGAGCGAGAGACAGCTACCTGCATGTGTATATAGATATACAGATATATTTACAGAAATATATATTTTTATATCTATGTCTATATATATATATATATATATATATATATATATATATATATATATATATATCATACAGATACAGAAACACACACACACACACACACACACACACACACACACACACACACACACACACACATACACATATACACACACCTATGTACAGATTTCTTCACCTTAAGAAAGATATGCAGAGATAGCAACTTTCAAATGTAATTACATCTATTTTTCACCAGGAACTACACTGCATCACCTTTCACAAAGGCAGACAAATGTGACACTGCAATAAAGTTGGTTGACTCCTAGGTAAGATCTTTTCAACGTATTGAAAACATGCCTTATCAAATATCGGAGGAAAACTC